>NC_133620.1:378177851-378410351 GCF_048593235.1 Sminthopsis crassicaudata | reverse complement strand
TTATATGAAGGAAAAATATAGTTTTAACCATAGGAACAATAACATTGATTTATTCTTATGGGAAGTTCTTGAAGGGAACCAGCTTATGTCTAAATTTACCAAATTACACAACTCAGGGAAATGATCATATTGCTCTACCATGATTTGCAAGTTTCTGAAGTATGATATGAAACATTTATCTGGGGCTTTGAATTCATCCAATATAAATTTGTTGGAAAAACTTTCATGTGTTCAGGTTCTATGGAAGGTGCAAAAAGATCTAATATAATTCTCCACTCATATCAAATTCACATGAAAGTCAAGACATTTACCCTCATGATGTCACTGTACTCTGAGAATGAAGGACAAAAAATGAGAACACAAGTGAAACATTTCAAATTATGACATGACAGATTCTAATTTAGAGGTAAGATGAGTGGCAGAAAGAAATCAAAATTGATTCTTTACCAGTGACAGAAAGTTCCTAAAAATTCTCAAGCAGGGAAGTGATATGATTAGACCTATTTAATGGCATGATTGCTTTAACAAGTATACACATACACAGACACACATGCATTTGCTTTTGACTGCTTAGTGAGAGGAAAACATAGATGTTTCTGAATTTTTGAGACTTTGTGACTGGTATTATTTATCAATGCGGAGATATTAGATCAAGAGGGAAGATTCATGGAGGATAAATTATGAATTCAAATTAGGATGTGTTGAATTTGGGTTCAGCAGTATAGTCAAACAGAGATGTCAAATGGGGACTTGGAAAAGTGAAATGTTGTTCAGGGAGGAGATTAAGACTTAACATGCATAGTTGTCTTCATGATTGTGATTTAAATCATAGTAGTGGAGAAATAGAGAGAGAAGAAGACTGAGAATAGAGCTTTGGAAATCTCAAGGGGGCTAGAAGTAAAAGGTGAAAGAGTAAAAAAGATTAAAAAGGAACTTTAGACATACAGAAGAACTAGAACAGAAAGATATCATGGAAGTCAAGGGCAGAAATTTTTTTAGAAAAAAGGTTTTCAGCAGTGGAAAAGACAGAATGGCCATTGAATTTCTCTAATGATCAATACTGGTAACTGGAAAAAATAATTTCAATGGAGTGATGGAAATGGAAGCTAGACTGCAAGTGAGGAGTTAATTCTTGTTGATTTCTTGAGGGAGAAAATAGAGAAACAGACTGCTCTTTTTAGGGGTTTAAAAGTAAAGGTAAAGACACAATTAGATTTTAGCTTGAGAAGTAACAATGTTATGCAAGAATTAAGAAATAAGATAGCTTGAATTCTATACTTTGATTAGCTCAGGAGTCAGAGTTATTGAAAGAAGTTTTTCTGAGATGGAAATCATTAGGTGACTACAAGAACAAGGAGGAAACAAAGTCAAGGATAGAGAACAGTAATGCACTATTGAAATGAATAATGCAGTGGCCAGTGATGAAATATGAAAATATTGCCAGAATAGAGGGAAGGACTGAGGGAGCAGGGGTAATGGAGATAAAGAGCAAAATTAAGAAAAGTGAGAGCAGAAATTGAAGCAATAATTGAATTTTTTTGGTCAGGATATTATAAAGATTATCCACATAAATATTGGCATCAATGAGGATGATGGAATGGGTTGAAAGAAAAGGAAGGCTGTAAGTCATTGCTGAAGCCAAACAGTTAACTGCTATGATTATGGTGCTTTATTAGGAACTCTAGGGACTGTGGAAAAAAAAATAAGATGTGATCTTCCATTAAGGAGTTTAGAATCCATTTGGAAGTAAAGATAAAACACCTAAACAACTGTGAGGAATACACAATAATATGTACCTAAGGATTACTAAGCCTCCACACTTCCTGAAATAGCATTTAATGAAAGAGAAATCATCAAAGGCTAGAGAACCTGGGAAACTTCATGGAGGTGGTGGGACTATAGATAGATAGGAGTTGCATGTTGTTCTGTCATATCCTACTCTTCATTACCTCATTCAGAATTTTCTTGATAAACATATCAGAGTGATTTACTATTTCCTTCTCCAGCTGATTTTATAGAAGAGAAAACTAAGGCAAATAGAGTTAAGTGACTTTTCCAGAATCATATAGCTAGTAAATATCTGAGTCTGGATTTGAATTCAGGTCTTCCTAACTCCAAGCCTGATAATCTGTCTTTCTAACATGTGATAGAAGAGTTGGGAGTTAAGTAGGAGGGATAAGAACTCAACCCTTGTTTCTTCTGCCTTTCCCAGTATTGTTTCAGGTTTTGTGTTTCTCTGTTATTCCCCTGGTCATACTGATTCTCAGCACCCTTGTCTGCCTGTGTGTGATAAGAAAGAAGAAGAGGAAGAGGAAACCAGCAGCAGGCAAGTAGAAATATTCAAATTGGCAATAGCTCTAGTGGAGACTAGATCACTCTCTCTTTTAAAAATAGTAATAGTTTTTTATTTTGCAAAGTGAAACAATAGTTTTCAACATCCTCTCTTGCAAAACTTTGTATTCAAAATTTTTCTCCCTCTCTTCTCATCTCCACCCCTCCCCTGGACAAACGTGCAATTCTTCTAAACATATTTCCACATATATCATGCTGCACAAGAAAAATCAGATCAAAGGGAGGAAAAATGAGTATCTTACTCATTACTCAACAAGCAAACAACAATTACAAAGGTGAAAATATCATGTTGTGATCCATTCAGTCTCCATAGTTCTAGGGACTACATCTTGATAGACACTCACAAGCAAGGTTTCCAAGAAGCCTTGGAGAGAAATGTTTGGGAGTGGTAAGAAGTGTATATTCCATTTCCTCCTGATATCCCACAAACCTGTAGACATATATCCTACTTTAGCTCTGAGTCTTTTGTGATATGATATCATACAAGAAGACATAATAATTTCCTGGACATCTATCCCTAATCTGAGAAACTACTGTCAGTTTCTATCTGCTTTCCAGTATTTATCTACTTCATAGAATTGTTGTTAGAAAATACTATGTTGATCTTAAATGCCATATAAGTTTGGCTGATGGTATTCTTAATGTCTTGAGAATTTGCCTGTAATTCTTGGTAGAAATTCCTCCATACTCCACTGTTTGCAATAGGAGAAGTTGTTTGGTGAAGCTGCAAGATTCCCTTCCCTGAAGAGCTTTCTAAAAACTCATTCATTTGGATTAGTGAAATGCAGTCCTACAAAGAAGCAGCAGTTTGGAGAAGGAGGGATGACTCCTGGAGTCCCCACTCCAACTCAGGCGTCTCTGTTCTTTCTTTCTATTCTCCCACAGATGTGAACAATACGATTTATGCTAAAGTTGGTCGTGATAAACCCAGGAGAAGTCAGGTATGTCATCCCAAGTATTTCTGGAATGGGTGTGTGTCCAGGATATTCTATGGGATATAGTTGAATGTAGTAGGAATGAATGAGTCATGAGCCATGAATGAGCCATGTCCTCTATAGGTATCCACCTGATAATTTAGGTTTTGATTATGGATTGAGGAAGGAAGAAATATAGCAGGACAAGGGAAATATGAAAAAAATGAAGGGGAGGCAGAGGCAGAAACTATGGAATATAGGATTTAGAATTGAATAGAATCTCAAAAGTCATTTAATCCAACTTCATCATTTTATAGATGAGAAAATTGTGGTCCAGGAAGGTAATCCAGTTGTCCAATTAAACAAAAGTGTAAGTGTTGTAGTTATTCTCTGAATTCATTCTTCAGAGTGAGACCTGCTACATCATACAGTCAATTTTAGGGAAATCTCTGAAGGGTCAAAGTACCTTTGCCTAATGCTATTAACTCAAGCTCCCTTTCCAGTGGGTTTCCCTCATAGCCATTGGTGGTTGGTGACCCAATTCTATTCAATGCCATCAATCAGCTTTTAGAAAGGGATATTTATTTTGAAGGCACAACAAGAACAGAAATCACTGGGGCCTGCTCTTTCCTAGCCATCTCTGTTCCTATGGAGAGTGGACTCAAACTTAATACTACTCCTACATAGCATTCAGCACACCCACCAAATGAATTTTTTAAATGTACATAAATATTTTATTACTATTATTATTGTTAAATAATTATTTAATTCTTTTCCAAACTAATGCTAATTTGTAAATATAGCATGGCTGATGGGCAGATGAGTCTGTTTTTCTCATTGTTGGAATGGGCCAGACAGGTTGCTTGGGACTTTGTTCCTTGCGATATGGCTTTTGGCAAACAGCAAGTCATATCACAGATTTCAGCTCCCAGGCTTTTTAGGGCTCATTCTTCTGATTATTCATATTGTACAAGGTTATAGACAACTCTAATATCCTTCACTAAAAATAAGAAAGTTTGAAACATTCAAAGGACAAAATCTCTATATTCATGGGGCACATGCTAGCCTCTCATTTTTATAATTATGAATTCCATAAACAACATATAAGTTCATTTACTATTCTTTTTTAATCATGTGAAACATTTCCATATTAGTCACTTTGTCTAAGAAAACTCAAAAAAAAAAGAGTGAAAGAGTCAAAAATAGTGTGATTCCATCTATATTCAGACAATACCAGTTCTTTCTTTAGAGGCAGATAGTATGCTTCATTGTGAGTCCTTTGGAATTGTTTTGGATTATTGTGTTGCTGAGAAGAGCTAAATCATTCACAATTCTTCATTTTACAATTTTGCTGTTGTTTTTGTTCTGGTTCTACTCACTTCAATTTGCAGCAGTTCAAGTTTTTTGGAAATCATCCTGCTTGTTATTTTTTATAGCACAACAATATTCCATCACAATCATACACTACAGCTTTTATAGCTATTTCTCTTGATTTCCATTTCTTAGCCACCACAAATAGAACATACATCAATTAATAAAAAAAGACTGAGAGATGAGCATTCTTGGAGATTTGACAAGTAATAAATAAATAAGCCAGGCACTGTATAAAGATAAATGTAATACAATTTCTGTCCTCAAGAAGTTTGTGTTTTATCAGGGCAGAAAAGACAGCCATATATAGGTATATGTAAAATAAATAAAACATTTTTGGAGAAATAATAGGAAGAGACCAATATCTGGTGCCAAGAAAGATCAGGAAAGGCTTTGTAAGCCTCAAAGTTCAATAAAGTAAGTTACTGTCATTATAACTTTTTTTGGTATCCTCTTTAGTTGGTCAAAAAGCATTTATTAAGTATCTACTTTGTTGTGCTCTGGGGATAGAAAGAAAGACAAAACATGGTCCCTAACCTCAAGAAGCTCACATTCAAATGACACCAACAGTGATCATTGAAATACATCTTGAAAGAAATAAGAGATTCCAGAAGCAATAGTGAGAATATAGTCAGTATATTCTAGGCAGGAAGGGCAATTGATACAAAGGCATGGCAATGAAAAATAGAATGTCATATGTGATTAAGAGCAAAAAGTTACTTTGACTAGGCCAAAGAGTGCATGAAAGGAGTAATAGGTAATAAGGAAGGGAAAGTAGGTTGCCATGAGGTTATAAAGGGACTTACATGCCTATCAGAAGAGTTTATATTTAATGAATAAAAAGGAGCCCCTGACTCAAGCTTTAGAAAAATCATTTTGATCATTGTGCAAAGCATGAATTGGAATGGGAAAGAAATTTAAAACAAAGAGATCAATTAGGAAGCTATTATAAAGGTTCCTGTAAGAATCCAAAAAGAAGGTAATAAGAGCTTGAACTAGGTTAGTGATAGTGTAGTAGAAATAAAGGATTATAGAGATGTTATAGTGATGGATATGACAATATTTGGCTACAATTTCATCATGTGAGTGAAGAACTGAGTATGATATTGAATTTGAAAGCCTGTGCAAATGCAAGGAGTGTGATGCTCTACTTATTCCTTTTCTTATATAGGTACAGAATAACTGTGGAACAGAACAAGGAAACACCATCTATTCTCTAATCCAATTTCCAGTACAGGTACATTTCCAACTTTTCAGGTGACTCAGGAAAGTCCCACTGAAGTCTATGAGTCAGGGATGTGCTGAAGCTAGTTCTAATTGACTTACTAGCATGTGCCCCCATATTACTCTATAAATATAGCAGTGATCTTATTAGGAGTGTAATAGAAGACTTATGGAATGAAGCCATTACTAGATGAGACCTGGTGACCACAGTATAATAATAATAATAAATAACAATAATAACTACCATTTATATATCACTTTAAGGTTTGTAAAATGTTTTATATCTATTATCTCATTTGAACCTCATAACACCCTTGAATATGATATATGAGAAATTATTAGACCTCAAATGGAAGAACATAATCTTGGAAAATTTAATGGGTCTCAAGTCTACTTGACTCCATCTGTGTTAATATGCTATATTTTTTTAAGACAGTGAAATGTAGCAGCAAGAGTTTAGAATTAGTCCAAATCTCAGATGTAATGCTAGTTGCTTGACTTACACTAGTTATGTTATTTAACTTTTCTGTTTCTCATCTTTAAAATGAAGGTGTTTCTACTATTAATCTTGCAGGATTGTTGTAAGAAAGTAGTTCATACTTCTCAAATCACTAGAAAAACATGAATTTTTGATTTAAAAATTTCACAGTAGGATAGTTTGTGAAGGTTTAAGAATGAGAAAGTTGTTCTCCAATAGTGATTGAATAGAATTTCCTAACTGTTAATATCTTCAGAGATATTCAGTGGATGAGGAAATCAAAGTTCAAAGAGTGGAAGCTATTAGGCTAAGTGGTAGGGCTTATACTAAAGTAGTATTAGAAGATCTGATTTTTGTTGGTGAAGTTTTTGTCATCCTTGGCTTCTCCTTTTCTCTCTCACACTATAACCATTTTACCCAAATCTGATATCAGGGAATGTTTAATGTAGCCATTTCTACTTTAGTATGAATTGAAATAATTTGTCATCAGTATCATGGATATCTGTTTTTAAATCTATTCTCTAATTGTCTCTGTTCATTATTACAGATTAGTCAAATAAGGGAGCAGGTAGACCAAATTTACCATTTAAGACCTTATTATAGTTACTGTAGCTCTTATGAAAAGACATGTAGAGACACAATTCTTTCCCTTTAGGATAAAACATAGAAGTAAATCACTAATAATGAAATATAATACCTGGGATCATAGGATCAAAGAATTAAGGAGTATATAAGGTAATTTATTTTATGAGAAATCTCAAAGGAAAGAAAAGGGAGAAGTAGCTGAAAACTGAAACCCCGCTAGCTAATATGTAGATATGGTTTTGCTAAAACATCAGGAGAATCACTCCATTGCTACTCCAAGCATCTTCTCATAAAGTATGTTTGAAAAAATCATTAAAAGAATAGGTAGGTTATTCATTTAATGAATAGACTGGGTAGGGAAATAAGGAAGATTTCAGTTCAAATTTTGTTTTAAATACTTACCAGCTGTTTGTCTAGAAAATTAATTCGCCTATTTTAGTCCTGTTTCCTCATGCAAAATGTGGAATAACACCTGTCTCACAAAGTTGTTGTTGGATCAAATGAGATAACATATATAAAGTATAACATATATAAATCTTTAAATAACCATAATGATGCAAGCTCTTATAAAAAAGGGCTAACTATAAACTACTTGGACTCATAAAGAATGAACCCTATCAACCTCATCTAATTATCCTGGACAGAGAAGCAGATGAAGGGGAGACAGAGATATGAGCATATTAACCCAAACTCTTGACTGCAGGAGGAGGCTGTGTAATACTGTGTAATAGTATTATCTGTAAAATGAGATTAAAGGAAAAATAAAGAAAGCTGGATCCAGGGCAGAAATATCAAACACTCCACTGCAGCTGCAGAGGACAGACAATATTTACAAGTGAGGCAGAGCCAAATTAAAATGTAACTGGGAAATATTAAACAAAATAAATAAAATTCTAATAGATTTTAGACAATAGTAATATGTGGTTTTCTAAGTCAATATGTGCCTGCAGAGATCCTTATTTTTCATGTCCCTCATTGCTTATTTGAGTTTGACACCATTGATGTAGGGTAGCACATAGTAGATGCTATATAAACTCAAATTATCGATTTTTGTAGAGGCAGCTGGTGACCATTAATAGAGTACTGGACCTGAAATTAGAGATACTTGAATTTAAGTGTGGTCTCAGACACTTACTAAATGTGTGATCTTGGACCAGTCACTTAATCTCTGTTGTTTGCCTCAGTTTCCTCAACTGTAAAATGGGAATAGTAATCATAATAGCACCTTCTTCCCAGGGTTGTTATAACAATCAAGTGAGATAATATTTACAAAAGCACTTAGCACAATACCTGAGACATAGTAAATGGTTAATGAATACTTGTTCCCTTCCCTCTTCCCAACAATTCCTTGCACTTCCTTGCATGGGACAGGTGCATAATAATTCAATGTAAGGTAAAAGGTTCTTATCTGCTTAAGTTGGAGTATGACAGTGATAATCTCTCCACATCATTGTCAGTACCTTTCATTTATAATGGTTTAATTTTTTCCTTTCACTAACTTTCTGCTTCCAACTTTGCTGGTCAAGATAAATAAGTGCATTCATCAGTACAATTCTCCAACCATGTAAATCTCCTCCTTCAGGATGAGTATTTACATGTTTATATTTGTATGAACATGCATATCTATATCCATTTATGGACATTCAGAATATGGCCTCGCCTGTCTTAAGTGTATCTGCTAAATAATTATAGTTTAGAATTGAAGGGTAAACAGGAGATGGGTTTTCTCCTCTAGGAGAAAGAGGAAAGATCAAATCAGAATTCTGAGATCCAAGTAGGAGAGAAAATACAAAGAGAGAGAGGGAGTATTTAGTCCAGCACAGGCAGGAAAACAGAAAAGATCTCGGTGAGTAGCCAGGGAGACTTAATGTAGTTCAGCCTGTCTAGATAGGGAATAGAATCTAGGGACAACATGAAAAACAGAGTAGGCAAAGGTGATTCAAAGATCAATATAAATAACCCAAACCCAAATCCTCAGAAAATCAGGTGGAAAGACCCTGGGCATGGATAGCTTTGTTCCAGAAAGAGTAATTAATCTCAATAAGATCTGCCTCATGTTGGACAAAGCTGGGTGGTCTCTATGCTGCTAATTATCTGCTTCCAGACATCTGTAATTCAATTGTCCCAGATATATTCAAAAAGACTAGTCTAAATGTGTGTTGCTGTCAGATGGAGATAAGGGATGGGAATTAAGATCCAGCTATGTTACTAAGACTGCAGCCAGTCACAACTAGCAGCCCTAGAACCTGGGGTTAAGTCAGTGGAAGAAGGGTACCCACTTCCTTTCTCACCATTATCTACAGTCAGATCTATGTCCAGAGACAAGATGCTATATAGGGTGTTCTTTGCTCTCTCTCTAGAGATTACAAAGCAGCATTGTTTATACTTTGGGGAATAGATGCTAGGGGGAACTGATTAGGAGACCCTTGATGCTTCTCAAAGTCTCCATCTTCACCCTCTGGTTGACTCCAAGTTTAATGTGACAGTTACAATTGCATCTCTCAACTTTGAACTGACTTCTCTCCCTCTCTGAATTTTCAGCAACCTTTTCCTACTCGAGTAAATTCCAACTCATCTCACCCAGATCTATCTATCTATCAAGAGGTAAGTTAAAAAATTGCCTTCTGAATATACTGGCTTTTCATATCCATCAAGCCTCTTCTCAGTGATTATGTTGAGGTTCAGAAGGAGACCCCAATATAATCCCCTCCCCCCAAAAAACTGCTTTAGAGCAGTGTTTGGCAAATAAATATTTTTGTTGTTTTATTTATGAAGCAATGTGCTTCATAAATAAATGCTTCCTTAGGGCCGGTCAGTTACCTGGTTTGGATCAGGGCACCTGAATCCATAACAGCCTAATGACTTAATTCCAAAAGGGTAGAACTTCCTGGGCCACAGATGAGCAAGATCCTGTTCAAATGTGCCTAGTAAACTAATTTTGCCTTTTTGGTTAACCATCCAAGAGGTTTCATAGATATTTATGTAATAAAACAGATGGCTTGCCAGTGGATTAGAATATGATGCTAACAAGGTCAAGGTCTCTGACTTATTGAAAAAGCCTGTTGATGGCTAAAGATTGCAAATCCTAACCACAGGCTATTTTTTATAAAATCATATCATACATTGAAGCTACTTAGGCTGGGCAAGACTGTCTGGCCCATGGCATTATCATTAGTACTACCAGGACTGCAAATCAAAAATGTGCCATGGGGTAATTATGATACATGATGATAGAGCACCGGCCTTGGAGTCAGGAGAACCTAAGTTCAAATATAGCCTTAGACACTTATTAGCCATATGACTCTGGAAAAGTCACTTCACCTCAATTGCCTCACAAAAAACAACAAAAAAAATCTCCTCCCCCCCCCCAAAAAAAAAAAACCTGCTTTAGAGCAGTGCTTGGCAAATACATATTTTTGGTTTTTTGTTTTCTTCCTCCCCACTTCCAATTCACTTTTTTTATCGAACATCTCCAGCACTGGTTCTCCTTTCCCTTCTCTCACGTAGTCTGGTGAAGGTCAAGGAGAAGACTTCCCACACTCTTGGAGGCAGAGTCTGATTCCCACCCTCTAGGAGATTCAGAGTCAAGATTTAATTCTAACATCTACCTTCGCTCTGGCTGGAGGCTCCAGAAACCTCCCAAGAAACCTGCTCCCAGAGAAAAGGATTTACAGAAAAGAAACCTCCTCCAAGAGAAGGATTATAATTGAGAGACTACAGAACATTAGAACTTTTTTAGAACTTTTAGAATTCTGCCTTGGGCTATACTTCTAAACTGATTCAGATTGTTATTTGAATTGGGAAATTCTGCCCAAGTATGGAGATCTTAATTGGTACCAAGGTGTGATTATGAAGAAGATCTTATCTTTCCAAATACAGAAGCAGCAAACAGTTGTTTCCTGGGTATCAGACACCCAAAGCTTCCTATTTGACTCTTCATGACCCCGTTTGGGGTTTTCTTGGTAAAGATACTGCAGTGGTTTGCCATTTCTTTCTCCAGGTCTTTTTATAGTTGAGGAAATTGAGAGGAACAGGGCGAAGTGACTTGCCCAGGTTCACACAGCTAGTAAGTGTCAGAGACTGGATTTGAATTCTGGACCTTTTGACTCCAAGCCCAATACTTCATGCATTGTACTATTACCTCCATCCCAATATGTAGCATTTAGGATATGCCAGACACTGTGTTCAACACAGGGTTTGCAAATATAAGCATAAATATATCTAAATATACATAGGCTTTTATCTATATATCTATATGTCTATATATATGTCTATATTTCTACATATGCAAAATGCCTCTCTATCTCTGTATATAGAGATAAATATACATATATCTATTTATGATAATATAAATGTCTGTATATGTATAGATTATATACACATATATAGAGACTATATATACACAAAAATATATGTGTGCATATTTGTATATTTGTGGGTGTATGTGTATTTAGACAAAAAGGAAAGAATGAAAGAGACAGAAACGGGAGACTAGAGATGGAGAGTGTGTCAGCCCTGCCCTCAAAGACCTTAAATTCTAATGGGGAAAACAAAACATAAAGGGAATGGTGACTGGGAAGATTGGGGAATATTCTGGGGAGATAGAAAGTGTAGCTAGGAAAGAGAGAGATTAAGAGGTCCAAAGATGAATTGATTTACTTTCCCAAAGACTGGAGTCTGGATGTTGGAAGACTTGATATGAAAATTCAAATCTTAGGTCCTGTATGGTGGGTTTTGTATCACCAGGCAAGGAGTGCAGGAGTGTGGTGGCTTGGATATGGTCAGATCATAGGTCTAATGGTAGGTACTGAATTAATGTCATTGTTTCTTCCTCAGGTCCAGAAATTCAACCGACTGTCTAGCAAAGAGCTGGAGATTTTCCAGCTTTATTCTTAGTAATGACAGCTACTATCTGAAATGAACATATTGTTGAAGCATTTTGAGATCTAGGAGATTTGGTAATAAAAACAGCTCATATTTTTATAGGTCTTGCAGGTTTACAAAGCTCTCTATTCACATCAATCACATGATGAAAAGAGTGCAAAGACTGCACAAATATTCCAATAGTTTACAACCTTATCAGTGTGGACAGACTCTCCAGTGACGTGGATCACCATTCATTTTTGCCTGCCTATTTTGTGTGACACTTTAATCTAATATCAGGGGCCCCATCTTACATGCTGAAAGACTTCCTGGATCTCACATCACAAGGATACAAATGGAACACAAAGTTATCATCCTATTATCCCCTTGTCCACAGGCCTAACCCATGTTCCTTTTCAAAAATAAACTTCTTGTTGTTGACATTTTTTGCTCTAATTTTTTTTATAAAGTTTCTTATTCTAAGTTGCAGCATAATCAAATCTACCATGCACTTTTCCACTGCTCGCTAGTCAGTCATCTATATTAATTCTTTAAGGGCTGTAACACAACAACATTGGTGAGAGCTGATAAAATGAAACATATGGAAATATGTAAAAGAATTGCATATGTTTAACCTATATCAGATTGCTTGCTGTCTTGGAGAAGGGGGCAGGAAGAGAGGGAAGGAGAAAAAAATTGGAACACAAAATCTTACAAAAATGAATCTTGGAAACTTTACATGTATTTGGAAAAATAAAATATTATTGAGAAAATATATTGGTAACTGTGTTTGAATACAATTGGTTTCCTTTGTAATAGATATGAAGGTTAACTGCAGAAGGTAGCATTTGAATTGAACATTGAAAGAAGCCAGAGGTGTCAAGAGGTAGGATTTAGAACAGCAAATATTCTACATCTGCAGCATTGCCACTGCAAGACTAGGAGGAAGGAGTTAATGATGTTGTTTCTTGTTCTGGCCTTGTGGTCTTCTGTTCTGCAGCTGTTTTGGTCCCTATTACTAAAGACTCCAAAGTTTGTTTCTAACAGCTGAGTTTGGGAAGTTTGAGGTCCCAAGGCTAACTTCTGCAGCATCATCTGAATATCTGGGGTAGATTGATTAATAAAAACGCATGCTGAGGACAGTGGTCCCCTCTGAAGAAGTGGGGTCCAGATTAGTGTTATTTTTAAAGAGCCTCTACAAGGTACCCCTGAAAGAGAGCAGGATTCTCCTCATCTCCTTGGATAACTTCCCTAAGTCTTTCATAATTAGAGCAAGTTAAAAGGTGCTCCCTTTTCCCTTGAAGGGTGGGCTACTGACTTAATGATCAGGTAATTAAATTCAAAACTCAAAAGAATCAGTTATAGCCCCCAGTGATTTTATCTCTAATAGCAAATTCTACCAATCAAAGCTCAGGGCTAGATAGATTTTAAAAGTTTAGCAGGATTTAAACCCATAAGACATTTTGTTTAACATGTTTTAAATATATGCTAGTGCAAAGGATCAATCATTATGTTGGCTTATAAGTTCTTAGTAAATGTATTCCTTGTTTAGAAGCTATAAATCCTTTTTTATTTATATATTTTTTCACAGTATATATGCATGAGTAATTTTTTTATAATATTATCCCTTGTATTTATTTTTCCAAATTTTCCCCTCCCTCCCTCTACTCCCTCCCCCCATGACAGGCAATCCCATACATTTTACATGTGTTACAATATAACCTAGATACAATATATGTGTGTAAATACCATTTTCTTTTTGCACGTTAAGTATTAGATTCCGAAGGTAAAAGTAACCTGGGTAGATAGACAGTAGTGCTAACAATTTACAATCACTTCCCAGTGTTCCTTCTCTGGGTGTAGTTATTTCTGTCCATCATTGATCAACTGGAAGTGAGTTGGGTCTTCTTTATGTTGAAGATTTCCACTTCCATCAGAATACATCTTCATACAACATTGAAGTGTACAGCGATCTTCTGGTTCTGTTCATTTCACTCAGCATCAGTTGATGTCTCTCCAAGCCTCTCTGTATTCCTCCTGCTGGTCATTTCTTACAGAGCAATAATATTCCATAACACTCATATACCATAATTCACCCAACCATTCTCCAATTGATGGACATCCATTCATCTTCCAGTTTCTAGCTACAACAAAAAGAGCTGCCACAAACATTTTGGCACATACAGGTCCCTTTCCGCTCTTTAGTATTTCTTTGGGATATAAGCCCAATAACAGCAATGCTGGATCAAAGGGTATGCACAGTTTGATAACTTTTTGGGCATAGTTCCAGATTGCTCTCTAGAATGGCTGGATTCTTTCACAACTCCACCAGCAATGTATTAGTGTCCCAGTTTTCCCACAGCCCCTCCAACATTCATCATTATTTTTTTCCTGTCATCTTAGCCAATCTGACAGGTGTTGTCTTAATTTGCATTTCTCTGATCAATAGTGATTTGGAACACTCTTTCATATGAGTGGAAATAGTTTCAATTTTATCATCTGAGAATTGTCTGTTCATATCCTTTGACCATTTATCAATTGGAGAATGGCTTGATTTCTTATAAATTAAAGTCAATTCTCTGTATATTTTGGAGATGAAACCTTTGTCAGAACCTTTAACTTTAAAAATATTTTCCCAATTTGTTACTTCCCTTCTAATCTTGTTTGCATTAATATTGTTTGTACAGAAACTTTTAGTTTGATGTAATCAAAATCTTCTATTTTGTGATCAATAATGATCTCTAGTTCTCCTCTGGTCATAAATTCCTTCCTCTTCCACAGGTCTGAGAGGTAGGCTATTAGAAGCTATAAATCCTAAACAAGCTTATTTCTCAGGGCTGAAGATACTTACCCTGATGATTTCAAAAAAAGCTGGCAAGTTTACAAATTGAGGGGTGTTGACAGAGTCCTCAGGGAAGAAGTTAAGTTTGTTAAGGTGCCCAGCCTGACTATTTTTAGTGCTTTCGTGGGCTGTGCTGTTTGATACCTCCCCCACTCTGTGAAGGGAGAAAGGAGTTCACACCTCATACTTGGAGGTAAAGTATGATAAGGCTTAACATGATGACAATAATTCCAAGTAAACTTAGTCAACAATTTTAGAATTTTCCTAAGTAATAGCCAAATAGTTTTAGCTGTAGTTTCTATTCCCTTAAATAAGTTTCCCTTTTGTTTTAGGGAGAAAACAAGACAATTCTTAAGACTGAGGTAGAACAAATTTTAAAAACGACTTAACTTTAGTTAATGAGCCTACACAAACTGAATTGGTATTTGATTATGTTCCAATTCACACAAATCATTTCTTTTTTGAGTCAGGAAGAAGGCTAAGGTGCCAGTTTTTACCGATAGGGCCCTCAGAAGTCCGACTCTAGATAACTAAAGTTTTAAAATAGTGGCAAACTGCTTTTCTGTTTTCTTAAAAGTTGTAAATATCTTCTGTTAACACTATCAGTGCAAATAGATCCCTTTAGTGGGCTTTTCCTTAAAGTTGCTTAGAAATCATTTATCTGTTGGTCATGTTAGAAATAACACTCTTGGGGCAGTTAGGTGGCAAATTGGATAGAGCACCAGCCCTGAAGTCAGGAGGACCTGGGTTCAAGTTTGACCTCAGACACTTAACACTTCCTGGCTGTGTGACCCTGGGCAAGTCACTTAACCCCAATTGCCTTAGGAAAAAACCCAAACCAAAACAAAAAACACTCTTGACATTGAAAATCAGATATCAAGGAAAGTTATTTAAAGAAGAATCTTAAGGAATTGTCTTAATACTTCCAGCCAGAATCGAGCCCTATTCCTCTTTGGGAAGAGGAAGGGCTAAGTACAGAAGTGGGAGAACCTTTATATTTGCTTGTGTGACCCAACCCCTCCCTTTTGAGAATCGATTGGTCCATTTCTTCTGGATTACAATATTTCTGATATGCCCAGTACATGTTTCCCCTTAATATGTATAAAACATATTCTACCCCCTTCTCATATATTACAAGTTCAAAAATGGTAGAAAACTCTTCCTATGGGTATATTGTTTAATATTTAATTAACCTACTAATCAGGTGCAATAGTGATTTAGTTAAGTCCTGTTATTAACCCCAATTAGTTTGGGCTGGATGGGCTATTATTTTAAGGTTCTGATTTTCTCAAAACCACAACTCTTTCTGATTGGCTGAATCCACCTGTGCCTTCCTAGCCACCCCCATCCCCCTTTTTTGCTCAAGGCTTCTATTGATCACTTAAATGTTCTGTGAATCCTAACCTTCTTAACCTCTCACATTCTGAAAACCTCTTGGTCAGTGGTGACTACTATCCCACACTACCTTAGAGCTTGCAACACTGTGGAAACCCAATTTTCAGCATTTTTCACAGTCACATTAAAAAAAAAACCATGAAGTTATCAAATATGAAACAATTATACCCAATAATACAGTTAACATTCATATAGCATGTTTTAAAACAATTATATCCAACAAAGCAGTTAACATTTATATACCATGTTTTATGCTAAGAACTTCACAACATTTATTATTTCTCTTGACAAATTAGAAAACTGGGCAGAGATAAAATAGTTTGCCATAAATTTTATAGCTAATATATATCCAAATTGAGACAGAGAATGCAAAGGCTGACTGGCTTTCTGGGTGCTGCCAGGGGTACCCGAATTCTTCTCAGGCAGTTCCTGGACAGAATCTGCTGAAAGCTGGGATGTCTGGTGCCAGGGCTCAGGTAATGCTGATCATGGAGCCTGACCCTCAACTTCATCCCCATTCCTCTAAGCTAAGTTGGGGGTATTTGGACAAGATTGTGTGAGGTCCCCATGATTTTGCTTCCTCTGCAGGTGCAACAGAATTTGAATTTCCTACAGTTCTAAGATGAGAAGAGGTAGCAAATAGAGAGACTTGGGCTATATTGATCTTGTTAGCAATCCCCACAACTGAGATGTTTCAGGAATTTTTTGCAATTTTAAAATGACTAATTGCCAAACTTCTTGATCGTTGCTTTCAAAATTTTGAGAATTTGTTAAAGATGTTTGGCTTTCACAACTTTTGAGAATAATAAAATCTAGGCTGGCAGAACAAACATGCCACAGACATTCTACACAGAGATGGAGACACACACAGAATGACATGAAAGAAGATTGTTTCATCTTTGTCAAAAAGCTATAAAAATTTGCCCAAAACTATCCTATAGTGTTTCCCTCTCCTCTGGCGTCCCAGAGGAACTTTGTTGAAGACTGCAAGAATTTCCCAGTCTGGGCATCCAGGAAAATTTGATGATCATGGAGCTCATGATTACCCAGATAAGTCTTCTCCCAGTGGCTTGGATCGTCCCACTATAGGATTGTGGGAGAAAAAAATGAGAGTCTTACCTTGACAAAGAGGGAATCAAGCCAGGGGAGACTCTGTATGGACCACCAAATGTTGAGGTTGAAAGGAAGGACCTCAAAAGTCCCAGACTGGTATCGTGAGGTGTCTCAAAAGAATTAAGCCTACAAATTCTTTTGAGATACCTCACAACACTAGTCTGTGACCTCAAAACCTTTGGGGTCCCTTCTGAAGGGGACTTAATCCCAATTGCCTCAGCAAAAAGTAAGTAAATAAATAAATTATTATCTTCACTCTGCATATCATTCTCTCTACCTTAATGCCTTTTTAACATTATGCTTGTACCCTAGGCCACCTGAGCTCGCCTTTCCCTGTGTATAATGTCACTATTCTATCCATTAACCTTATTCCTTTGAGGAGAAAAAAACAGGGATTTTGGGGAAATGTTCTTTGGTATTTATCCTAGGAAAAACTGTCTGGATGAAAGACATTCATGATAGCCTTGTCTAGTCCCCCAAGTCTTCCTCTGGATGGGGTTCCTGGTTACTGTCCTTAGTAATCCCCATACTAATTTCACCTTTAATCTTTTTTTTTTCTTCTCATTTTGGCCCCTGCATTTCTAATCTACTTGTGATTGTTTCTTCCAGGCTCCAAGCCATGAAATTTCAACTACTCGGTCCACCTAAGATTACCCTAGACCTGATTCTGACACTATTACTGGATGCTGCTGACACCCCTACAAGTCACTTGTCTCCCCTCTCAGTCTGGATCCCACTGGGCAGGACCAGATCTACACTTCTTGTCAGCCTGAAACAGCTTCAGAAGATGAGACCTCTGTCCCTTTGTTCCAAATGAATTTGGGTCTGGACTGCTTGAGGTGAGGATGGGATAATGATCCTGAGGCCACCAGGCCATGGGAGTGCCCAGTTTTACAAACAGTGCTGGCTTTTAGATAACAATCCGTTGGTCAGTAATAACAAAGTTTCTGAGATAATAATGAAGTGTATACCAAACCACTCTCCAATTCTACCTCTAAGACTATTCCTTAATTCTATCTCTAAGCCATAAAATAAGCATATTAGTGATACGAGGCACTTGATCTTTCTTTTTAACTATAAAATTATCTTCTTGCTCTTGGTTCTTTGCTAAATCCTTTTGGAATTTAGCTTGTTTCAATTGGTGTTACAATTACAATAAACTTTGCTCTTTGACTCGGAGATAGTTTCAAGCCTGCAAATCCCTTCTGAACCTCAACAAATCCATAGAGGTGTTAAACGCTTTGTTCAGGCACTCATGCTTTGAGAGACTGGATTTGAAGTTGGGAAATTGCACTCAATCCAGCAAACTTTTCATCCCACAGAGAGAAAGGTTCTTTGAGGGTGAAATAGAAAGAAAGGTATAGAGACTAGGAAAGGGCTAGGTCTGCTGTAGAAGCTCATGGGTGGGGGATTTGATTAATTTTGTCAACAGATACTGGGGCTAAGAGTGTAGCAGAGAGAAAAGACCATTCTGCCTTGGAGAAAGACATGATAGCTTGGAGCCTGGGGAGTAGGATAAGCTGCACAAGGGAAGAGGCAAGGCATGTTCCTTGGCCTAGAAGGGTATGGTAGATAAGAAACAATGCTCCTCCTCTTCTCTTAAAGAGGAATCATGACCCCTGGCAGGTCAACATCAAGATCCAGTTCTGTTTGTGCTGTTTTGGTTCCTACTTTGCTTCTCGGTTTCCTAAGTTTCTTCCCCTTTCAAAATTCTTTTCCTGTTTCAAGTCTCATTTTTCTTCTGTGAAGCATTCTCTGGTCTCTTGGTAATGTGGAAAGAGCACTAAAGCATGAAAAAAAAAAAGATTCAAATTGAGTCAAGCCCAGTCTCCCTTATTGCCTTGCACTATAATTGGACAAGTCACTGCCCTTTTCAAATCCAAAATGAAAGAGTTGGATTAGTTGAATTTCAAGATGTTTTACAGCTCTGACAAACCTATAATTATTTCTCTTACCTTTTCTTTCCTTTGGCTCTAATATTTTAGATCAATCTATATTGCTCTGTTTCTACGTAATTTTTATAGTACTTGTACTCTCCACCACACTTTAATACTTAGTGGTGGCCTGCTATGAACTGCCTACTAAATTCATGTGTCTAAGTCATAATAAGTGTAAATTCTTCTTGATCAGGAATAGTCTCTTATGCTTGCTTTATTTGTATCTTGTATCTCAGAGCCAGAGCCAGAGGGAAAGTGGTTAATTCAATAAGCAGAAGATAAAAACCTAGAGAAACTTTCATTACCTATCTGAGGTCAGAGAGAGGGGAGGTAAAATTGGGGATATAGAAAATGAGAAGTCCAAGGAGAGCTTAGGAAAATGGGAGCAGAGTGAACAAACAGCTATTTTGAAATCAGGTTAAAGTTTGTGAAATAATTAAAATGGTCTTCTTTATATCTCTATTTAAGATTATTTATGTGGATCATTCTTTGAAGGGAAGCTGGCATAAAAACAGCATTGAAATTTGATAGAGAATGAAATTTATTTTATACTTAATACTTGATAGATGTCTCTCTTAAACCTATATTACAGTCATTATGTTAGAACTGAATAAGATTTGTTATTAATGTCCAAATTAGTCAGCTAATTGATTTGCATATCAACAGTGTTTATTGGCTAATATGCTGCATTATTTTAATCAATTAGCATCCCAAAGGGATTCAGACATTACTGATTAATAAAAACAATGTGCTAGGCACTGTGCTAAGCATTTTATAAATATTTATCTCATATGATCCACAACTGTGGGAGACAGGTGCTCTCACAATCGTATTTTACAGATGGGGAATCTGAGGTTGTGACTTGGTCAGGGTCATATAGCTAATAAGTGCCTAAGGCCAGATTGAATTTTTAACTTCAGGCCCAGTGCTGTCTATTGTGCTGTTTAGCATCCACATTGTAAACACAGTCTGTTCTTCAGCAGCTCCTGTGACAAACTGTCTGAACTCAGAAAAGTATTTATCTTACATCTTCTTTCCCTCACTGCTGTCAAATGCCCAGGCTAACTCTGACCCTTTTCTCAGCTGAAACCTGAGGAAAGTTTAGCCTTGGTCAGATTAGAGCCAGTGTTTTTCCTTTTAAGTGCTTCATTCAGGCAAAAATACATGTTTGTTTGTTTTCATTCATATAAATTTGATACAGCACCTATAATTATAAAGGTACTGTGTGGGCCTGATGAGGGAGATACTAAAATCAATAAAATTTGGCTATTCCAGGAACTTAAAACTGTGTAGAAGATAAGACATGGGACTTTTTTTCAACACTCAGGAATTCATAGTTTCATCATACATAGCTGCTTAATAAATTACAATACAAGGTGAGATGTAAGAACTGCCTTATAGGAAATATAAAATGATTTAAAAGTTTTGCAGACATCTAGAAAACAAAAGGGCAAGAATATAAAGAAAATATAATCTTACATCAAAGGAGCTTGCTTTATCCTAGGGATTATTAACTTGTTAATATGTGTCATGGATCCCCTTTGAAGTCTGGTGAACCTTATTGATTCCTCCTTAGACTGATGTTTTTAAATGTATGAAAAACATGTAAGGTTACAATAGAAACTAATTACATTGAAATAATCTTGTAATGTTCGTAGCTCATGAACCCATGAAACCTATTCATGGACCTCTTGAGAGTCCGTGGACCTAGGTTAGGAAGCCCAAACCAAATGAAGAGCATTCTATCACATTCTTCCTCTATTTACTTGTTGGTTTCCTTTTTGAAGAGGTGACCATTTATGGACAAAAGGTGACTATTTATGGACAAAATCTGGCTTGAGTTGGAAAAACTTGAATATTCCTAGGAATTAGTGATCTCATCGGTTTCCACCAATTCAATGATCAATTTTATACACATGATTCCCAAATCTATATATCCAGCCTTAACTGCTTTCCTAAGCCCCAGGAACTGTTAAATGACTGCTGGACATATCCATCTGAATATTGAATTAACATTCAAATTCAACATATCTAAAACAAAATTCATTATTTCCCCATGCTAAATCTTTCCTTACTCCAAACTTTTCTGTTTCTCTTGGGTACTATCATCTTCTTTCTCAGATTAGTAATTTTACAGTCAATCTTGACTCTTCACTTGCAAACCTGTCCTCCAAAATCTAATCAGTGGTCGTGTTGATTTTTTTAGCTATATTATCTCTCAAATTCCTTTCTTTCTCCCACTACCATGGCTTTTGTTCACTCTTGTTTGAACCATGACAATAATCTCCTAATTTGTATTCTTGCCTCTAACCTTTGCTTTCTCCGATCCATTCTCTACTAGTATAATCTTAAAGCATGGGTCTGAATTTGTCACTTCCCTGTACAAAAACCGTGAGAAAATCCCTGTTCCTCTAGAGATTAAAAAACAAATAAACCAAGTTCCTCAATCGGGTATTCAATGACTCTCCACAAGGTGGCTCAGAAGTAGGAGTCAATGTTTATGATGGAAAGTACTAACTGAAGTCAGTGTTCCTAGGTTCATGTGAGTGACAGTGTAGGACTATAGGCAAATCATTTGACTGTATATTTATTACAAAGAATTTGTCTTTCTTTTTTTTATATTTTAATGGACATGAAGAAAAAAAATATATATAGAGAGAGAAGCATGGGGCAGGGAGGTACAATATAGGAGATGCTGTGCATTTTCAGATGGTCACTGTATTATTCGTTTTACTTAACTGTTTCACATTGTTGCAAGAGACATTTCAGGAAGTGAGATACTCTATGTTTGCAATGTAAAAACAAAAAACCTCAATAAAGTTTTAAATATAAAGTGAAAGAAATTTTACTAGATCATTTTAAAGGTTCCTTCCATTTTGAGATTCTTTTTCTAGATTTATGATTCTACCTTTCTTATATCAGGTTCCTGAGAGAAATTATTTTACTAATATATTAAAAACCAAATTATTAAATTAGGATCCAGGCTTTTCTTCTTTATTTCTTCATTTAAGGCCCAGGCCCTCTAAAAAGTTAGTCTCTGAAAGACAGGACTGGTTGATAAAATTGTTTTAGTCCTTAAGATACATGTTCTTTAATTTTATAGGGGACCCTACTAAAGAAGGGAAAGGGACCTGTATGTGCCAAAATGTTTGTGGCAGCCTTTTTTATAGTAGCTAGAAACTGGAAGATGAATGGATGTCCATCAATTGGAGAATGGTTGGGTAAATTATGGTATATGAAGGTTATGGAATATTATTGTTCTGTAAGAAATGACCAGCAGGAGGAATACAGAGAGGCTTGGAGAGACTTACATCAACTGATGCTGAGTGAAATGAATAGAACCAGAAGATCATTATACCCTTCAACAATGATACTATATGAGGATGTATTCTGATGGAAGTGGATATCTTCAACATAGAGAAGAGCTAATCCAATTCCAATTGATCAATGATGGATAGAATCAGCTACATCCAGAAAAGGAACACTGGGAAATGAGTATAAACTGTGAGCACTGTTTTGTTTTGCTTTGTTTTGTTTTTCTTCCCAGATTATTTTTAGCTTCCGAATACAATCCTTCCTTTGCAACAACATCAACAACAAAATTCAGTTCTGCACATATATATTGTATCTAGGATATACTATAAGATATTTAATATGTATGGGAATGCCTGCCATCTAGGGGAGCGGGTGAAGGGAAGGAGGGGAAAAATTTGGAACAGAAGGGAGTACAAGGGATAATGTTGTAAAAAACAAAATTATCTATGAATATGTACTGCCAAAGAAAATATTATAATTATAAAAATTAATAAAAAAATTAAAAAAAAAGAAACCATAGAATGGGAGACAGAACTTGAATTTATACTGCAAATCAAAGTGGAAACATAGAGACAAACAAACCAGAATTAGCGACATGAATGGGCATGGGAGACATCAGAATAAAAGCATTTCTTTTTTCTCAAAAAAAAATTATATGGGACCCTATCCAATTAAGAAAACTGACTTCTGTTTAGGATATAAACAGATCCAGTCTGGGCAAGTTCTTATTCCAGGGAGATGAACCCCTGTCCTGATGCCCTTCAATTAGATGTTTGCCCAGTTAATAAAGATACTCATATCTTAAGGAGAAACCAGCCCGGATGCTCTAGATGAAAATGGATTCTCTTATCCAAGGTGATGGGAAGTGGCTGAGTCTTAAGATCAAGCCATATTCTCAATAAGAGGAGCTGAAGACTTTTAGTCTGCCTTCTCATCAACTGCCCATCAATAAGGAGAAATTTTCACTTGTCAGGAGCATTCCCTTTCACAAATGTATTCAAGGCATTCAGTGTTTCTACCAGTTTATCTTTGGTTACCTAGAGACAACCATGGACAAACAATTTATTGGTTGCCAACTAGCCTAATTAAAAGGTTGTTAATTATCCAGAAACTCTGTCTCAGATTTTTCATTCATCACATTACTCTGCTTAATGCAGTTTCCATGTTTGGTTATACTAAACTTGACATTCCCTCTCTGATCTCTATTCATTCTCTATATTTAGTATTCAGCTCCTTCTCATTTCCTCCTCTTGGAGGAAATATATTCTCCATATATTCTGTGGCATACCTGACCTGGCTCAGATTCACCCAAGAGAAGCCAATTGTTAAAAGTTTAATTGTGAATAACCACCTTTACAAATTGGAAATTTACAAATGCTACAAATCACCTTTGGGGATGCTGAGGACTGGGCTTTGACTCTATCTGTCAAACTCAAGAGTTGTTGGAGGTTTTGGAGGGGCAGGTATGGCTCTATCAGGATCTCTTTTTGACAATATTCACAGAATCCTCTCTCCTCTTCAGTTTATAATATATCCCCAATAGCCTTGTTATATGCTCTGTTTTCATGAGATGGATTGTACCTAAAGTTGTATGGTATACTTGACAATGATCTAGTACATGAGTTCTTGACCTGGGATCCGTGAACTTGCTTTAAAATTATTTTGGTAATACTTGTAAGGAATGTAGTGGACCCCACATGTATGGAACATCTCCCATGTGACAAGGAGGGTTGGCTCTGCATGACTCAAAGGGAGGTAGGATAGACATTTCTACATTCTTCTCTATCACCATCCTTTTCCAAGGGAGACTTTCATTATATCCAGGAAGTAAAATTGGATTTGGGAGCTGGAGAGCACCACTCTGTTCTCTTCAGAGAGAAGAAGTATCAATCTAGAGGTATAATTATATACTTCCCTAAATATTGATTGTCTAGGAGATATGATTTGGTCCAATTAACTTTTGATCACTTCCATTTTGAGGGGAAAGGGAGATTAAGTTCAATATCTAAATCTTGACTTCTTTCCCAACTAACACTAGTTCCACATTGAACACACATCACAAATGGCAAAGAAATCAATTCATTCAAATCATAGCAAATCAGATATCAGAGAACAGAAATACAGGAAGATATATACCAAACAAAATAGAATGAAGGAGCTCTCCCATTGGGAATGAGGCAATTCAGCTCAAACAAGAATATCCTTGATTTTATCTAAAGGAAAACTCTCTGAACTCTTGAGAGTAGCAAAGTAGAAATATGACATTAAGAAGACTGCTGATTTCTCTCTCCCCCCCTAATTCAGCAACCTGAATTAGTAGTTTTTTTGTTTTTTTGTTTTTTTTTTTTTTTGCTGAGGCAATTGGGGTTAAGTGACTTGCACAGGGTCACACAGCTAGGAAGTGTTAGGTGTCTGAAGTCAAATTTGAACTCAGGTCCTTTAGACTTCAGGGCTAGTGGTCTATATACCGAGTTACCTAGCTGCCCCTAACCTGAATTAGTGTTGTCCTCTTCCATCTTCTCTTTCCAAACTGAAACTGATTCACTTGAAAAAAGAAATCTCACTTGAGGAGTATCCAAAAAGAACTTGAAAGGGACTCCAGTAAACTGGAACTCTTACCTCTCTCCAACTCTAAGCTACTCCTTATATAGGCAATGCCTTCATATATCAATAAGCATAGTGTTCTATACAAATGAACTTTGGGACAGGGGTGACATTTCAATATAATTATTTTCCTTATGCATTTTTAATTTTTTGCATTTTGATTTATACATTTAAAAAACATTGCTCTGAAAAAGGGTTCTGTAGGCTTTTAGAGAGTATTTAATATTTTATTTGAAAGGGAGAGATTACTGGGACCAAATGGATCCATGGTTTGGTTTCAGAGCTGAATGAGAATATCATCTCCAAGAATCCAGCAAACAATGTGAGTTTCTCAATGACATATACACGTGGCTCAGACACAAGGGGCAGACCGAGGCAGGGGCTGAGTTAGGGTGCTGAGAGTGGGGGACTAACAATCTGCTTCTGACAGGGTGAGGGGAGGCATGGGGAATATCTGATAATTGGAATTACAGAATGGGGAGAGGTACCCAACATTCTGATGCCTAAGATAGAAGGTCTTTCTCCTTATCTGGATCATCATGATTAAGAGGGAGGGGTGGTTGGGCAGAACAATTATAAACTGAGGTAGAACAATTAGGGAAACTGAGGAGGATTTAAGGAAACTGAGTCAGGATAATTAGGGAAACTGAGTCAGGATAATAAAAGAGAACTGTGATGTAACAATACCACCTAAGTGATCATTCACTTTCCACTTGAGGATCATCACCACCCCCACCCCCACCACTACTATTATTATTACTATTAATTATGTCATTTTTACAGAGTGTTAAAACATCTGAGTGCAGGTTTAAGCTAGTCGGTATCTGAGGCTGGATTTGAACTGATGTTCTTGATTATGGATCCATCATTCCAGGTTCCCTGTGCCACTAAGCTTCTTTTTAATAAATAACAAACAAAATGGACATTTCCATGTCCAAAACTGCTATGGGCTCATCATCTAATCTAAATTGTAGCTATCCTTTAAATGGACACTTGTGATCCCAGAAGGGAGCTGCAGGGCTATGGGGAGATAATTTCCAGCTGTCCTTTATATCTGTGAAATCTTTTCTAATTTCTCCGTTCATTTAGACTTCTCAAGGCTTCCCCATTTCTCCTTCTATGTTCTTGTTCAATAGCTCAGGCATGTTTGAGTGTCTGTGATCACATTTGGAATTTTCTTGACAAAGACACTGGAGTGTTTTTCCAATTTCTTCTCCAGCTCATTTTACAGAGGAGGAAACGGAGGCAAATAGAGTGAAGTCACTTGCCCAGGGTCATACAGCTAGTAAGTGTCTGGTGCTGGATTTGAACTAATGCCTTCCTAAGTCCACTCAGCATGCTCTATTAAAGACTAAAACTGAACTCTGCACTAAAACTTTTGAGATCTCTCATACATAGGAAAATACAAAAGAAAATTAAGCATGGAAGAGCAGCTAAATAGTACCAGACTCTTAACTTGGATCCACACTGTCTGTAAAGGATAGATAATATTCTGCACAATGGGTTCTCTGGAATTTCCAGCTACAAACATTAGAAAATAGGGAAGGGGCAAATCAGAGTCCTGCATAAGGAGCAATGTTGAGTGATGGGTGTCCAACAAATACCAATCAATGAAACAGTGTAATTAGTATTCATATATAATTCTTCCTGAGAGGGAGAGGGTTCGGAGATAAGGAAAAAAACTTTTGGAGAAACAGCTTAAATATCAGGATCTCTGTCCTGAAACACATTGTAGATTTGTAGGAAATACCAGTATGTTTTGGAGACTCTGTAAGACTTGGTGCATATACAAGTTCTCTATCTGCACATTAGAAATTTGCAAGGAAAACTTCCTGGAAGGGTCTCTACCTCTTTGGGTTTCTGGATTTTGACTCTGTTCATCCTTCCTATTTCTCCTGGTTCTGTCTTGATAGGGAAAGTATTTGAAATCAAGGCAATGCTCTCAACTCCTGATGGAATCTCCATTAGGAAAGTAAACAGGTTCTCCGGACTCCAATTGCTAATATGGGAGCAGTTATTTTCTGAGGTTCCTAGCTCTGTAGAGATAGATTAGAAATGGAAGCATTGACTCTTTTTGTCCAGAGCTTGAAGGGTTCTCCAGGCTTTTCAATAGTCTTCTCCCTACAATGTCCCCGTTTTTCCCTGTGTCACCTTCATCTTAATTTCCTACATGGGAATTTAACTCTATACCCAACCCTTTTATTCCTATTCTTAGGGAACACTCACAGGCCCTAATGCATAACTCCTTCAGTCTCATTTTATTCTTTTCTTTGGCTCTTAGGTAATTTTTCATACCTGATTTAATTTGAGGTGAAGATAAATTCATCATATCTAATTTTATCACTACTAATGGATGTGACCTTCCTCAACCACTTTTCCTTCTGGTTGGAGGGCTGGAAGATGGAATACTAAACTCCTTCCAAAGCTTTCTTTTATGGAGGACAGAAATTGGACTTTTAGTTCGTTCCACTTTGCATCTATTGCTCTGCCTAGTTGCAGTCTCAGGGAACAATATACCCCTGGTATCCTATTATTCCCACATCTTTTTGTGTGTTGTATGTTGTAAGTTCTATGAGGATGCAGACTATCTTTTTCTTATCTGTATCCTCAGCACTTAACACAGTGGCTGACACATAATAGGTACTTAATAAATGTTAATTAAATTAAAAATAAGATGGTTCACAATTGATTCATAAATGGCTTTTTCACTACCAGGCGAAGTTCATACTCAAACTATCTTTTCAGTGTCATAATTTAGTACATTCTGAGCTAAGAAACCAGAGCACCTGGCTGTTAGAACTGTATAAAAATATAGAGGAAATAAGTTCTGAATAATGGTGAAGATTTTCTATGTATAGAATCTTTGAATTTTGAATATGACTTTTGTGATCTTTATTTTGGTTCCTCAGAAGTCTTCACTGCTGTTTTTCCCCCTTGTTCTCAGTTGTGTTTTGTCCATGCTTGAATATGTGATCTCTGAGTTGCTAGAATACTATAACAGCTAATGTATAGATCATTTTTGAGAACTATTTAAGTGGTTCAGCTGAGTTTGCACATTGTTATTTCCTAGGAAGTTTAGGGAGTCTATATAGATATTGAAATGAATTGAAAAATTGAATTTTTGAAATTCAAATTGAAAAATTGAGAAGAATTAGGAACAAGGAGAAGGATGAGGCTAATTTTCTGAGGCCCTTGAATTTATGTCTGGATGGCTATGCATTTCATCTGGGGTAAGGTCTTCTTTTGGATTCAAGCTGTGGTTAAGGATCTCATAAGTATCTTGAGAATAGTTCTAAGTCCAAATCCTTGCAGATGCTCAGAGGCAGCTGAAACCACCTAAAGGCAAATGAAAGAAATTGTTACCTGGAGAGAGATCTCAAAAAGGGGTGATTTGGTTGCTGCAAGACTTAGAGGATTTCTAACCATGTATGTGTAGTTCCAGTCACCCTCACAGAATGTCATACCTGTATTGAAGGGTTATTATGACATTCAAATGAGATAGTGAGATAATCTAATAGCACTTTACAAACTTTAAAGTCCTTTATAAATGTCTGTTATTTTATTAAATGGAATATTTGGGAGCACCCTTATCTAGTAGTATAAGCATCAGAGAAAGCAAACAAGACCCAAGAAGTCAGTTAAAGAAGATCCAGAGTCTACAGTTAGAAGATAGGGCTAATTTAAGTTTCAATTTGATTAATCTTATGAAGTGGAGGAAATAGAGGAACAATTTTGACTTTTTCTTTTATGAGTGTTAATTTTACCTTTTCTTTTATGAGTAAATTGCTTCAGGGTGCTCCATCCACAGTTTTTTCTTTTTAAAATTCACTTCTTAACTTCAAAACTCCTACATGGCAATGGGATAGGATTAGGGATGTTATGGGGACAATGGGAATAGATTCAAAGAATTTCAGATTGGGAGGACCTTTAGAGGTCTTTCAGCTCAATAGGTACTTGAGTAAGAAACTTGTCTAATACATTATCTGCCAAATAGTCTCCAGTTATAAAGAACTCTTTGAGAAGCAAACCATCCCATTTCTGGCAGCCAAAATCTGACTCTCTTTTGGAAGACAGAATCATGAGATTTAGAACTGGTAGGTGTAAGGGTTAAAAAGCCACTAGGAGCAAAGAATTCAGTTAAAGGCATGTGGGAGGACCAGAGGGATTAGCAGTATGGATGCACAGGTGAGTTCTATGTGGAGGTAGGGCATAACCCCAAGAGGTGGTGTCTGACCCCAGGTACCACGTCTCCCTCCTCAGTTAAACTCTCAAAGCCTAGCACTCTTCCCTCCTTCTTCTCGGGCCAATACTGTTATGATATGCCTGTCCCCTTCCCCCAGATCCTCAGAGAGGTATAAATATGTACTACTTAGGAATAAAGTTCTCTTTTGCTTCACCCCTACCTCCTGGTCTGTCTGTCTCTGTGGGATCTGGGTTGGTGCCTGAAGACTAATAAGTGTGGCCTAACCATGCCTTCGATGGATGGACAATTAAGAGTAGCTCTAAGGGGAGCTACAAGTAAGGGTAGCATTAAGGGTCACTACAGATAGGGGCAATAGAATTCATGTAGTCCAATCCTCTCATCTTACAATTAAATTGCAGCCCTAACTGACATAGCTTCAGTAACCTTCTAAGGTATCCAGCCTCAGAAGCCGTGTGAGTACTGTTATTTCCTAGAGAAAAATAAAGTTTTTATTTTACAAACTCTTTGTTCCCAGTTCTGCCTTATGGAACCAAGCAGAGTAAATCTAATCCCTCTTTTACATTATAGTCCTTCAAATACTTGAAGCCAAACAGTCCCTTCTGTCTTTTCCTCTCCAGACCAGGTACCCCTATGTCCTTCACTTAGATGAAATGAATGCAATATCCTTTATAATTTGAATCACCTTCCCCTAGATGCTCTCCAGCTTGTCAAGGTCATGCTTGTGTAATGGGTACACTTTCTCAAACCTCTCTGGGAGCATGCTTTTGCCATTCCTGGAGATGAGCTAGAGTTCTGCATGTGCACAGTGGAAGTTAGGATTCTGTCGGCTTCTGACTATGTATGACTCATTATTGGGTTGAGTCCACCTGATTGACTGCTAACTCTGTGGAGTTAGCACTTCTCCTCCTTCTGGTGTTGAAGCATGAGAACTATTTGAAGCTGTTTCCAAGAGAACTGGGTGGAAGAAATGGCAAAAAGACTTATACTCTCTTTGATTCTATATAGCTATGAGTATATATATCCTATCTCAGTAAGGTTTTGCAACTTAACAAAATTCTTTAGATTGGATTCCATTAGAGCAAGATAGAGTGGATTTGAATTAGCTTTTTGGGTGAATAAAAAGAAAAGCAACATGTGTCATAGTATCCTGTTGATTCAGAATGAGCTTTCAGCTCACTAAAAACAGATCTTCATAGGAAATGCTATATAGCCACACCCCAGCAAAATCTCTAAATAGTAATGTTGAAAGAGAAACTTATTTGGCTATATATGATCTAGTAAATATATTTTGGATGTATGATCTTATTGGTATAGTTCTCTTTCTATGGATGTAAAGTAAAATACTTCTTGTGAAAAGCCTAGGGAAATTATAACTGAGCTTTCCTTCAAACCTATGATGAAGCATATTACTTACCCCCAACAGAGAAATAATGGACACAAGATATAGAAACATACATTTTTTTTTTGGATATGACCACTGTATGGATTAATTTTGCTTGCCTATTTTTTATTTGTTTTTTAAATAAGTGATTCTCCCCCAATCCTGTTTTCTTTCTCTCGATTTTTTTGATGGGAGATAGCAAAAGTGATGTCAAAAAGAAAGTCATTGTAACATTTTAAAATGCAGAGAGTATAGGAAAAAGTTCAGAATAAAGCACAAAATGGGATGGTTTTCAAAGTAATTAGTAGAAACTATTATATTACCCCCTCCCTTTTTTTGAAAAAAAAAAAAAAAAAAAAAAAAAGCAAGTGGAATTTCCTTTTTGTTTATGTTCTGCTATCTATATAGAAATGCTCTTTTTTTTCCTCTTGGTGTTTAAGTTCAGAACAAAATTACATTTAAAAAAAGTAGAATTACCCTTATCCATCAAACTTGCAACCCTATCCAAAAGAGAAGAGGTTTTTTTGGCATCATTTATTCTTCAAGAAGACTTGCTAATTCTTTGTTGCCATCAATCTTATCCTAAGTCTGATGTTATATCTCTCATCTAATAGATTCAAATGATACTTCTTTTGAAGCTAGAGAAAGATTACATCATTACCTCTCTACTGCCCAGGTGATAGTCCCTGAAGGTCCTTCTTTTCTCCAGGGTCGATATGCATGCTGAGAGTTTGTTATAGATACAATAAAAGGACAGAACAACATACAAATGTGGAACTATTTCCATTATCCTATAGTTTCTTGAATAAAAATAGGAGTACGATTGAGGGAAAGCATTAAATTTTCCTCCTTTAAAAATTATATTTACTTAATTTTTAACATTCTTTTAAATTTTTTTTTTCTCCAGAACAGTGAGATCCATTCACAACATGACAGACACTTTTATTCTTTAGAAGCCCCTGTTCCTGGGGATCCTAACCTTGTTTTCTTTAATCTTAATGAATAAAACTCATTAGCTCAGCTCACTAGATTAAAGTACAGATTTGCAGTTGGAAGTAACTGTAATGACCATTGAATTCAACCTTTTTTTTTTTCTATTCACTCTTAATGCCAGTGCTTTCCTATGAAATTATCTCCATTTTATTCTATATATAGTTTCTTATTTGTGTATAATTGTTTACATTCTATCTCCCCCCTTATACTGTGAGCCTCTTGAGAGGATGAATTTTGCTTGTTTTCTTGTTTTTCCTTTTGTGTATAACTAGCACTTAACATAGTATTGACATAGAAGGTACTTCTTGACTTGAAGATAGAATATTTTTCTACAGAATATGAGTTATTCTATGAGCCATGGAAATTTAAGGTCATATCTCCCAAATGCAAAGTGACAGAAGGAAAGAACTATCTTTCCCCTGAGGTTGTAGACCTCAATGATGGGCCTCATTGGAGTTCTTAGGATTTCAATTCTTAGGACATCATGTACTTGTCAGAAAATCCTTAAGAACTGACACAAAGGTAGAGTAGATAGCTGGAGACATGGATCCTATCTTTATTTTTCTTTCTATTTCTTCTATTTGTGACCCCGCCAATGCTAAGCATGAAATCTATCATCTTTCACAGCCCTCAAGAAAGCAGAATTGTCTCTGCCATATGTCAATGATGCCCTACATCATACCTAGCATGTAGTGAACACTTAAATGTTTGTTGATTTAACTTGTTGACATTTTCAAGGGTCAGGAGGGAAAATGTTAAAAATCATTGAGCTGGGAGAAAATTAGAAAATATCTTGTTCAACCCATTTATTTTATATGATCAGGAAAATGAGACCTGGAGATATGAGATAACTTATCCAAGTTTATACAGTTAGGTAAGGTATAACCATGACTAAATTCCAAGGCCTCGTGACATTCTGTCTCTATCAGACCACCTGATCCTCAATCTAATATTATTTCCAATCAGATACATGGCACTGATTCTCTGTCTAGGACTATCATATCTTTATAAAACTCCATCATTCCCTGAGAAACATAATCAAAATAATGGAGTACATTAGGCAGTACTCTTAGCATTCCCACTTTCTACAATTTTTACTCTTCCCTCTTCCTCAACCCCCTCATTTACTTGGGAGCAATGGCATTCATTCCTGAAGATGGATCAAAAATTATGGGAATTTTTCCAGTCATCACTGCTGGTCTTATCCAATGCCAAGTTTACAAAATGGCCCTTCTTAATTTGCTGTTCTTGTTGGTAATCATTTTAGTTCTGTCCAACTCTTTGTGATCCCATTAGGAATTTTCTTCGCAAAGTTATTGGAGTAGTTTGCCATTTCCTTCTCTAGCTCGTTTTGTGATGAGGAAACTGAGGCAAATAGGGCTAAATGATTTACCCAGGATCACACAGATAGTAAATGTCTGAAGTCAGATTTGATTTCGGGAAGATGAATCTTCCTAACTCCAGGCCTAGTGTACTATCCACTGTACTACCCTTCTTAATTGAAGAAATGAAACATGAGTAATAATTCAAAATTTGATATCAGCTAATTGAGCCAATTTAGGTGGTGCAATAAATAGAGGGCTGAACCTGGAGTCAGAAAGACCTGAATTCAAATTCAGCCTCAGACACTATTAGCTGTGTGACGTTGGGCAAGTGTCTTAATTTTTATTTGCCTCAATTTCCTCAATAGGAAAAATAATAATACCTCTCAGAGTTCTTGCAAAGATTAAATAAAATAAGAGTTTAAGGCACTTATAGGAGTGTCTGGCACATAGTAGTCACAATACCAACACAATTATTTTCTGTATGACCAGCCCCAATATGCTAAGATTTGCTGCTATGAATAAGGTTGAAAGACCACCGCCTGAGACCAGGATTAAATGAGATTATTATATAGTATAATATTATATAATTATAGTATAATATAATAATAATAATGTATATTATTATACATGCACACAGATAGTACCCATGATCTGAATTGTCAACTAGGTTTTTGAATTTCCTGAATTTTACAGATGGGGTGACCTAGGCAAAGAAGATATGAAGGTAAACTTAGATAAACCAAGATTAACAGAGAATGTAGAGAAGCTGTACTCATAGTACCAGAATTAAAATCAGGAATAGAATATAACTGTGAATTTACCCTTGAGCAGACAGAGAAGCCATAGGGGCCACAATTGGGGATGGACCATTTGATGCTAACTTTGACAAGTAGGCAAGACCAAGATGGGTCTTGAGCTGACCTTACAACAAAACCCCTGCACCCATAGATTTAAGTCTTTATATGAGAAAGGAGGAAATAGTTACCACATTAACTTCCTCACTTTTCTGGTCTGGTTTCTGCACAGAACAGCAGAAGGGGAAAGCATAGATAGATACAGTTAGCCTGAAAGAAGAACTGGAGGGTTTGATTAACCAAAAAGTTAATGAGTTATCAGTAATAAGACTACTAAAATAAGCCAGAAGCATGGTATTTAGAAATGGGAAAGTGATGATCCCATGGCATTCTGCCACTATTAGAACATCTTTGGAGTGTTGTGTTTATTTTGGAGTGCCACATTTTAGGAAGAACACTGATGAGCTTGAGAGCATCCAGAGAAAGGGAACTGGGATGATTAAAAACTTCAGTTTATGGCAAATGAAGATGAGTTGGAGAAATTAGGAATGCTTAACCTTGAAAAGAGAAGTCTTTGGGGAATCATGCTAATAGTCTACAAGTTTGCTAAGACTTCCTCATGGAAGAGAGATTAATTTTTTTTCTTTGTGGTCCCAAAAAGGCAGATCTAGGATCAATGGAAAGAAGTTGTAGAGAGGCAGATTTAAGTTTAATGTAAGGAGAAATTTCCTGACAATTAGAGCCAAGGTTCTATTGGAATCAACTTGTTTTACCACTCAAGAGCTACTATAAATCAAGGCTTGAGTTATTGTTTGTCTAGGGAAAGAAATAAGCATTTATATAGTGCCTATTATGTGTCAGACACTTTACACATATGATATCATTTGATCCTAGTAACAACTTTGAAGAAGTTGGTGCTATCCCTTTTTCTATTATGCAATTGAGGTTATTTATATTATGAAACAAGTTATATGACTTGCATAGGATAACACAGGTAATAAGTGTCTGGGGCTGTATTTAAACTCAAATCATTTTGACTCTAGTCCCAGAGCACTATCCATTGTGTCATCTAGCTGCCTTCTCTTATTAAGTCCAAGCTTAATAAAGTACTAGAGAAAAAGCTGATGATGCAGATTAAACAGAAAAATATGTCCTGTCTAAGAAACTGTTTGTTAAATATGTAGTAACACACCCCTGATGAGAGCTATCAAATAGTGAAATGTGTTTTCTCAGAAGGAAATAAATTCTCTTTCATGAATGGGATTCAATCAAAGATTGAATGATCATTTATTGAGTTTTTAGAAAAGGGATGTTTTTTTTTTTTTTTGTTTTGTTTTGTTTTTGTTTTTTGTTTTGGGTTTTTTTTGTTGTTGTTGTTGTTGTTTTTTTTTTTTTTGTTGTTTTGTTTTGTTTTGTTCAGAGAAAGACTGGACTATGTAGCCTCTGTAGTCCTTTCCAACTCAGATGGTTATTGTAGTTACTATTATGATTCCTATTTTAGGTGGAGAAGCTGAGGCAAAGAGATTAAGGAATTTGTCCTGGGTCACAACTATTAAATATCCGAAGCTGAATTTGAATTTAGATCTTCTTAACTCCAGGCTCAAGGCTCTGTTCACTGAGTCCCTTGTTGCAATAAGATATTTGTAAAAGTGTTTAGCATAATGGCTGGCACTTAGTAAATGTTTAATAAACTTTTATTTCCTCCCTCTTCCCTTCTCCTTGTGTGGGATCTTAAGTGTTTATAGCCAGGAAAATATGTAGGGAAGATGAGAAATACCTTCTCTGTCCAAGTTGGAGAGAGAGAATCACATGCCCATCTGTGATCAGTGTAATTCCCTTCATGTATAATATTCCTAACACAATTCTATCATTAACTATAACCTCTGCATATTGTGCCCTGTTGGAATACAAAGATAGAACTATTCCTGAGCAGATAAGAATCAGGAAACCTGGATCCTACTCTCAATTGGTGCCATTGATTATATGAAATGTTAAGCAAGTAATTTTCTCTTCTACAGGACTCAGTTTCCTCATCTTTAAATTTAAGGGGATGGCCAACATTTGCTACCTGTGCCTCTTTAGGAAAGTAACTTAATATACTTTACTTATAAAATGGAGGGAAGTGGACTAGATGACTGAATCCTTGTATCTGTGATCCTTCTCAACTATAAAGTTTATGACTCTATGGATTGAAATTAAAAAGATTTTCAAATTATTTGAGGTTCTGCCTTGTGGATGATACCTTCAAAATATTTCTTTAGGACACTATTCAAGAGAAGGTTTTTCCAGCTAGTACAAAAGTATCTATGAGTCAAGTCAAATTCGCAAGCTTTTACTATATGCCAGGCACTATCTTACATGTGGGAATGCAAATATAATTGGGGAAAAAAAGATAATTCCTTTTCTCGAGGAGCTTACATTTCAATAGAAAAAGAAAATCCATAAAAGAAAGCTGAAAAATAAGGGAGGGAGGTTCTCAGGATCTATAAGAAGATAATCTTTCTCCTCAAACCTACCCAAGATACATTGAGTACATTCAAAAAAAATTTTTTTGTATGTTTGTTCAATCAAGTCTTCTAAAGGATAAAGTAATTTTGTCATGGGGTCCTTTTAAGTCTGATTTACATGATAAAGGGTCTTTGGCCAAGAGTCTTGGCCTCTGTTCTCATTTCCATTTTAGTAGACCTAACTTACTTTTCTGCAAACCACTCCTTCAGTGCCCAGGCACTTACTTCCTCTTCATCTTAATTTTTAAAGTAATTACTAACACCTGCACTTCCCTCCCCTAATCTGGCTCCAAAGTTTAGATGGTAGAAAGAGGAAGCTTTTCTATAGGGGTGTTATTCACACACAGAGATCCAGAAAGTAGTTTGCTCAGTCCTGTTTTTAGCTAAAATGGTCCATCCCAGACTGTGGCCACTCTTCCTTCTCAGTGTCCTCCTGGGTGAGTACACACTGTTATACTATGATCTGATGCTTCAGGTGCTTCACTTTCCAGTTTCTCTCTTTCCCCTTTCACTACCCTAATCTTTCTTGGTAACTTTTGAACTGGCTACCTTCCAAGTCAGAAAAATATTGCTGTTTCTGTGTAGAATATTCTTCTGGTTCTGCTTACTTCATTTTACAGCACTTCATGTGAGTATTTTCAGGTTTTTCTGAAATCATCCTGCTTGTCATTTCTTATAGTTTAATAGAATTCCATCACAATTTTATATCACAACTTGCTCAGTCATTCCCCAATTGATAGCATTCCTTCAATTTCCAGTTCTTAGCTATTGCAAAAAAAAAAAAAAAAACAAAAACAAAAACAAAAAAAAACTGCTATAAATCCTTTGTACAAATAGGTCTTTTTTCACTTTAAAAAAATCTCTTTGGGATAATGGCCTAGTAATGGTATCACTGGATTAAAGATTAGATACAGTTTGGTTGCCTTTTGACCATAGTTCCAAATTACTCTCCAGAATGGTTAAATTAATTCATAACTTCATCAACAATGCACTAATGTTCCAGTTTTCCCACATCCCACTTATCACTTTCCTTTTCTGTCATGTAAGACAATCTGATAGGTATGAGGTGGTACCTGAGTTGTTTTAATTTGCTTTTCTCTAATCAATAGTGATTTAGAACATTTTTATATGACTATAGATAGGTTTGATTTCTTCATCTGAAAACTGCTGGTTCATATTCTTTGACCATTTATCAATTGGGGAATTACATGATTTTTTAATAAATTTGACTCAGTTCTCCATATATTTGAGAAATAAGGCCTACTTGATGTAAAATTGTTTATTTTTATGCTTTCCTTAATTGAACTGATTTTGTTTCTGAAAAAACTTTTTAATTTTATATAATAAAAATTATTCATTTTGTATTTTGTAATGTTCTTCATCTCTAGTTTAATCCTAAATTCTTTTCTTACCCATAGACCTGACAGGTAAATTATTCCATTCTCCCTTAATTTCCTTATGGTGTAACCCTTCTGTATGAATCATGTATCCATTTTGACCTTATCTTGGTATATCACGTGAAATATTAGTATTTGCCTAGTTTCTGTTAGACTATTTCCTAGTTTCCTCAGCACTTATTATCAAATGGTGAGTTTTTGTCCCCAAAGCTTAGGTCTTTGGGTTTACTAAATATTAAATTACTAAAGTAACTTACCACAATGTATTGTGTAGCTACTCTAGTCCACTGATTCATCGCTCTGTTTCTTAGCCAGTACCAGATTTTTTAGATGACTACTGCTTTATAATAGTTTGAGATGTGATATGGTTAGTCCAACTTCCTTCACATTTTTTCCTATTGATTTCCTTAATATTCTTGATCTTTTGTTTTTCCAAATGAATTTTGTTAATTTTTTTTAGCTCTATAAAATATTTTTGGTAGTCTAATTGGTACAGTTCAAAGCAGATTAATTTAGGTAGAATTGTCATTTTTATTATGTTGGCTCTACTCTCCCATAGGGTAGAATGAATTGCTCTCCCATGAGCAATTCATATTTTTCCAATTATTTAGATATCTGTCTATTTTAAGGAAATATGAAAATGTTAGTTATTAACATGTATGGGTTGTCAAAGTTCAGAATAGACTAGATCAAGGTTTTACCTGAAAAGAAAACAACAACAACAACAACAACAAAAAGCCAAAGTTTTGCATTTCCTCTGTTCAGGTTTGGATGTACCCCAGAGAGAAATTTGGCAAATTTCCACTGTGCCAAATTATTTCTGTGGACAATGAATAGAGGATGGAATTTCTTCTCTCTTCAGCTCATAATTCAGTTCCTGTTTTCTGAGATTCTTGAAAGGATGATCTGAATTTAGGAAAGATCTTTGACACATGGTATCCAGTTTATTTATTCTTCCCAAACCTCAAAAACGTAACCCAAAATAGGTGCTTCCATTTTCCTGTCACTATGTTTTTAACCCCTTACAATTTGGCTTCTGACCTTATCATGACACTGAAGTTTCTATTTGCAAAGTTAATAAAGAGATGCAGCTAGATGGTGCAGTGGATAGAGAACCAGTAGGCTTAGTCACTTAATACTTATTTAGCTAGTCACTTAAGGCAAGTCCCTTGATTCTATTGCCCCTCCAAAAGTCAAAATTAATAAATATTTTAGTTGCAAAAATCCAGTGAGTTTTTTCTCAATTCTTATTCTCCTTGAAGTTGTTGTTACTGTTGGTCACTCTTTAAAAATGAATTTTTATTGATATCTTTTGGTTTTACATTTTAAAATTTGCTTTTATATCCCTCTCCTACCCTCTTTCCAGAAAATCATCCCAAATAAAAACAAATGTTTAAAAATAAGAGAAAAGAAAAAGAGGAATAAGAGTGAAAAAAACTCCAGCAAAATGTTCAGTATAATGAAAAAAATCTGACAAGGTAATGTTGCACACTACCCTTCTCCTTGGCCAACTTTTGCAAAGAAGTAGGGATGGGAATGTTATCTTATCTTTAGAGCCATGTGCATCTTTGTAACTTTGCACCATCCATTTTCAAATGTATTGTGTTTGTTGTTCTTTCCATTTATGTTGTTTTAATATTTATATTGTTTTCTTGAGCCTTTGGAATTTAAAAAGATTATGTCTTTGATTTTATCCTTGTTTCCCTGAAAAAAAATCTCAAGGAACAATTTTAATGTACCATCCATCTTCCACTTGCTGCGTACTCTTTCTTTTGCAAGCTCTCTGTCCTCTTCAAATCAAAGTCTTAGGGAACCCTGAGATATAAGCTTACTAGGCAAGGTGGGCTGAGGCCAAAAACCTCAGAAACTCAGAATTCCTTTAATTCTCATAGTTAGATAATTCTAAGGTTTGAGGGTGTGAAGTACATATGCTGGTTATTGAAATCATCTAGGTCCATTGGTTAATTACCACATTGTGTTCCCTCTTATGTTCCCTCTCCTCTCTCCTTGTCATCTCCTCTTTTATACATACTGGTTAGATAGGTGAGACTTTTGTCTGTTAAGTAATATTGATCACATTCTGTATAGAAAGCTAGTAGACAATCCTAGAAAATGTGTGGAATATATGAAAGATAGCTGTAGTGAATGTTACTTATTTTCTAAGTTTTGAGGGCAAGAACTCATTATTTGACAAGAATTCCTTGGAAAATTAGAAATTAGTTGGGCAGAAATTAGGCATAGACCAACATCTCACACTGTATGCCAAGATAAGGTCAAAATGGGCAAATGATTTAGATGTAGAGAAAGAGAGTTCATTAGCAAATTAAAAGAGCATGGACATTTTTACCTCTCAGATCTGTGGATAAGGGAAGAGTTTATGACAAAACAAGAGATATAGAGAATTACAGAAAATAAAATAGATAATTTTGATAATGTGAAATTAAAAAGCTTTTGCACAAAGAAAACCAATGTAGCCAAAATTAGAAGAAAATCAAGAACCTGAGAAAAATTTTACAGAAAAATTTTCTCATAAAGGCCTTATTTCTCAAACATATGGGGAGCTGAGTCAAATTCATAAAAAAATTAAGAGCCAGTCCCCAAATGATAAATGGTCAAATATGAACAAGTAATTTTCAGAAGAAATCAATGAAATCCATAGTCATATGAAAAAAATGCTCTAAATCACTAATGATTAGAGAAATGGAAGTTAAAATAATTCTGAGGCACCATTTCATACCTAAGAGATAGGCTAAGATGGCAAAAAAAAGAAAATCACAAATATTGAAGGAGAGATGGAAAAATAGGGACATAAATTCATTGTGCAGAAGTTGTGACTGGTCCAACCCTTCTGGAGAACAACTTGGAACTATACTGAAAGGCTATAAAACTGCATACCCAGCAATACCACTGCTAAGTCTGTATTCCAAAGAAATTTGAAAAAAAAGGAAAAAGGAAAATGGCATATATGTTCAAAAATATTTATAGCATCTCTTTGGAAATTGAAGAGATGCTTAACAATTGGGGAATGACTAAACAATTGTGATATATGATTTTGATGGACTACTATTATGCTTTAGGAAATGATGAAGGATATGGTTTCAAAAAAACATGGAATGACCTATATGAATTGACACAAAGTGAAATTAGAACCAGGAGAATAATATTTACAAATAGCAGTATTGTAATAATGATCAACTATGAAAGACTTAGCTATTCATGATGAAAAGGGTATTTACTACCAGAGAACTGATGAACTCTTCATGCAAATTGAAGAACATATATATATATATATATATATATATATATATATATATATATATATATATATATATATATATATAGTTTGTTTGTTTGTTTGTTTGTTTTTTCCCCCAACTTGGCTAATATGGAAATATTTTTTGCATGACTCCACATATATAATTGATACATTGTTTGCTTTTGCAATTGGTGGGACAAGGGCAAGGAAAATTTGGAACTCGCTTTTTAAAAAAATGAATGTTAAAAATATTTTTGAAAAAGAGAAAATGCCAAAAATGAATATGAGCTTCTTGAAAAGAAGAACTGTTTTTGCCTTAAAAAAAGATGTTCAGCTAGGCATTGACCTGCAGTAAATACCATACATCAAGCTTAGGTCAAAATGGGTTCATGACCTAGGCATAAAGAATGAGATTATAAATAAATTAGAAGAGCATAGGATAATTTATCTTTCAGACCTGTGGAAAAGGAAGGAATTCATGACCAAAGAAGAACTAGAAGTCATTATTGATCACAAAATAGAAAAATTTGATTATATCAAATTAAAAAGTTTTTGTACAAACAAAACTAATGCAAACAAGATTAGAAGGGAAATACTAAACTGGGAAAATATTTTTATAGTCAAAGGTTCTGATAAAGGCCTTATTTCCAAAATGCATAGAGAATTGACTCTAATTTATAAGAAATCAAGCCATTCTCCAATTGATAAATGGTCAAAGGATACGAACAGACAATTCTCAGATGAAGAAATTGAAACTATTTCTATGAAAAGATTCTCCAAGTCATTATTAATCAGAGAAATGCAAATTAAGACAACTCTGAGATACCACTACACACCTGCCTGATTGGCTAGAATGACAGGGAAAGATAATGCAGAATGCTTGGGACATTGATACATTGTTGGTGGAATTGTGAATACATCCAGCCATTCTGGAGAGCAATTTGGAACTATGCTCAAAGAGTTATCAAACTGTGCATACCCTTTGATCCAGCAGCATTAATACTGGGCTTTTATCCCAAAGAGATTTTAAAGAAGGGAAAGGGACCTATATGTGCAAGAATGTTTGTGGCAGCCCTCTTTGTAGTGGCCAGAAACTGGAAACTGAGAGGATGCCCATCAATTGGAGAATGGCTGAAGAAATTGCGGTATATGAATATTATGGAATATTATTGTTCTGTAAGAAATGACCAACAGGATGATTTCAGAAAGGCCTGGAGAGACTTACATGAACTAATGCTGAGTAAAATGAGCAGGACCAGGAGATCATTATACACTTCAACAACAATACTATATGATGATCAATTCTGATGGACGAGGCCCTCTCCAACAATGAGAGGAACCAAATCAGTTCCAAGAGAGCAGTAATGAACTGAATCAGCTACACCCAGTGAAAAAACTTTGGGAGTTGACTATGAACCACTACATAGAATTCCCAATCCCTATATTTTTGTCTGCCTACATTTTTTACTTCATTCACAGGCTAATTGCACACTGTTTCAAAGTCTGATTCTTTTTGTACAGCAAAATAACTGTTTGGACATGTATACATATATTGTATTTAACTTATACTTTCACATATTTAACATGTATTTGTTGACCTGCCATCTGGGGAAAGGGGTGGAGGGAAGGAGGGGAAAAGTTGAAACAAAAGGTTTCGCAATTGTCAATGCTGGAAAATTACCCATGTATAAATTTTTTTGTAGGAAAAAAAAAAGATGTTCAGAGACCAGAAGATCATCCCCACCCCACCCCCATCTATGTCCAAAGACCTCTTGAAAGTCAGTGTGATCTAATAGAAAGATCATTGAATTTGGTAGAAGAACATCTTGATTTGAATCCTACTTTGTATCTTTGGAGAAAGTCATCTAGATCTCAATTGCCTCATGTTAGATAACCTTTAAGATCCCTTGCAGTTTAAAATCCCACAACACTAGCTTCCTGCATCCTTTCTTTTTGTCCAAATCTGACCTCTTCTTTAGTAGCTTGGTCCTCAACTTACATTTCTATCTATGCAATTTGGGACAAGTCATTTAACCTGTTTTGGTTTCAGTTCACACACACACACACACACACACACACACACACGAGATGTATATGTATGTATGTGTATATGTGTGTATGAGAGAAAGAGAGAGTAACCAAGGTTTCAAATCCATTTACATATGACACTTTTTAATTGATAGAGATTGACTCAATGCTCCAGGCATACCTTGAGGAGTACACTTGGCAAATATCTTTCAGCTTTAAGAAAGAAGAAATGAAAGTCCAGATTTTCTCCTGGAAGAGGTCCCTGAAGGGAGAGAAAGTCTCTGGAAAAAAGTTTACAAGTAGATGAGTTGGCACCTTGATCATGACCCTCTCTTCAGTCTGCTACATTACGGACTTTGGGGACTGTTCACTTGGTTGGTTGTTGTACCTAGCTTTCAGCTTATCATTGCCTGCAGTTGCCTTAACAAGTGATTACATGGGTCATCTATGGCTTGTGGTGGTACATTCCCCACCCCTGGCTTAGATAAATGAATTTATTGATTAGTCATCATATTGTTAGAAACAATATTATGAACCCCAAAAAGAGCACTCCAAAATGTACAGACTCAGGATAAGTGAAGCAGTTTAAACCTTTAATAAACTCATGTAGGAAGCAAGTGTGGAAACTCCATATGAGTTTATACACACCAATATAGAAGGATGAACAAGCTTTTATACTCTAAGGTTGGTCCTACTCCTCCCTTCAGATCCTAGTTGATCTGAACTCTTCTAAGTTACACCACTTCCTTGTACATCCTCTACATGCATTCCTTAATACGCCCCCCCCCATCCCTAATCATATTTTGCATATTATGTTAATGAATTCTGAGATCCCCCTAGAGAGGAGAAGTTAATATTCATTAGGATAACTGTGTGCACTAGCAAGAGAATTATGACCAAAGTTTGAACCCAAGAAGTTTAAATATCTGCCATATCTTGTATTCTTTGAATTATGATGAGTTACAGCTCAGGATCCACTCCAAAGTGCATCTCCAGTTGAATGTGGAACAATAAAAATACTTATCAGTTACTCCTTATTTGCTTCCTACAGAATCTTCCATCATGACATTGTGTTTGAATAATTTTTTTACTGCTGCCAAGATAGTGTAGATCACTGGTTTCCACTTCCCCCTTTCTAATTCCTTATCTATGTAGCCAGTTACAATATCTATGGAAATAGAACATTGCCTTCTCACCAACCCTCACAATATGTTGTCTTGTGTAACTGGAATTTGGTAGAAAGGGAGACAAGATTTGAATATATAGTTTTAGGTATTCCTTCCCATCAAGGGATGATGATCAAGAGTATAGCTTGAATCTAAAAATTATTTCTCCTATATTAACAATGTATAGAAAGGGCAGATAATTGTATTCCTACTCCAATATCCTTCCTCTGAATGCAACAAAATTATGTTCAAGGTCTTGTATAAGATCATCAAGGATTCTCTCTTCCAGCTATGATAAAAAAAAACATTATATCTGAGGATCCCTGGTGATACCTCTGCTTATAATTATTTTCATTTTAGCTTTAGAGGTCTTAGGCTTGGTGCCACTGTAGGGTTTGTACTCATCCTAGTACTCTTGAAGTTAATAGAGTGGTATTGAATAATGTTTTGGCTATGAGTTACCTAACTATCATAGATAGTCACAATGAGCCTAGAAAAAGTACTAAGAGATTCTAGATTCACAGCTCTCAGATTTTCCAGGAGCTCAGTTACATATTTATTTATTTGCTTGTCTACTGTCTGTTATTTATGTAAATCACTTAAATTTTAGTTTTTATAAAGAATAGAAGACATTCTTTAGTTAAATGCCTTAATTTCATGCCATATTAAACAAAATCTTTATTGATTAGAAAGGGACGTTGTAGGGTTGGCAGACAAAAAGGCTTCCAGGAGAAAAGCCTATTGCAAGGAATAGAATTTTATACACATTTTATACACAAACAGGATCATAAAACAGAGTTTGTATTTACAAAAAACTTTTCTGCTTCCTTTGGATATAGATAAGTTTGTATGTTAAAGAAGTTCCTCAGGAGGCCGTGAATCCTTTGCATTATATGTGTGTATATATATATGAAAGGGATTTCTCTTGAGAATGTAAGTTTCTGTTAATTATTTGCATACTGGGCTATCTATTTTGACCTCTTCAATTTAGGGCATGGGGGATATTGTAATATTGTTACAGATAGGTAATAAAAATTATGCACAAATTAATACAAAGTAATTTCCAAAAAAAGAGAGCCTTTATAACTTGGGAATCAGGAAATAACTATAGGAGATGGCTCCTCAACTGTGCTTTGAAATTTTTAAAGGATTCTAAGAAATGAAGGAGCAAAGAAGTATATTCTAGATATACAGGGCTACTTTATTTCTGTAGAAATATATGTTACCAAGAAAAGCTGTTTTTGTTCACTGATACTTAGTATCCATGGATAAAGAATGATCCAGAGGGGTTTATGAGAAGCAAAAATTCTGTGACACTGAAACAAATGTTTGTCCCTAAATTCTCTGATAGAGATAGAGCAGAGACACAGAGAGACAGAAGGAAAGAGAGAGAGTCTGCTGGTTCAGAAGAGCTCTAGAAGGAACCCCAAAACAATGATGGTGATTGTGGCTCTAAGGGAGTCAGAATTCTATCTCTAGATATTGCTTTGGGAAGGAAGATAGAGGATATTTCCTAGAATTCTCATTCTTTGCATTCATGAATCATCAAAAATCTGATATGTTATAGGACATTGACCCTCATTACAAGGGTCGTGCCTGTTTTTTTCTAGAAGTTATTCTATAGCTGAGCAGGGTGAATGGAGGACCCTACTGGTCATATATCAGCCCAAAGAAATCCAATGTCACCATCATACAAGATTGTAGATAACCTAAGGATCTATAATGAGTGTAATAAAAGAGAAACCAGTAATTTTAAAAATTTAACTTTATGACTAGAACAGGTCACATATTTTTTGTTTTCAGAAGCCAGGTTGAGAAGAGGGGATGATACTCAGTGGTGGTTAATGGGGAAGGAGGATATGGTTGTGGATACAAAGCTTTGGGAAAGAGTAAAAGGACCAGTCACTGACTTTAGACTTAGATATTGATTTAGTTCTGTTGCAGATGAGTTGTTTCTAAGGGACAACAACCAAAAATAAGATATGAATTGGGACTAGATTAATAATAGTTCACATAGAGATAGCTTCAAGGTTTGCAGAACTTTTTGCAAATAAAGATACATGAATTAATTTGATTCTCACAAGCTTGTAAGGTAGGGGTTATTATTTTCCTCATTTTACAGATTAAAAAAAGTAAGGCTCAAACTAGTTAAGTGACATGTCCAGTGTATGTCACTAAGTGTATGAGATAAGCTTTAAACTCAGATTTCCTATTTCCTTTGATGTTTTCATCTCCCTTCCTGAGAAGTCAGGGAGGGCATGATCACCTCTTTTTATGGTGCTTTCATCCCTTTTTTGAGCAGTTAGGGAAGGTGTTATCACTTCTTTTTTGGGGTTCTCACCTCCTTGAGAAGTCAGAGAGGTCATGACCACCTATATTCTAAAACAAAAGAAAGCAGGATATATTATCAGAATTCTGAACTTGAAACAAAGGATTCTTACAAGATACTAAGTGGAATTGATAGAGACAATAGTTACCTAATTTAGCATGGTTCAGTATGATTGATTTAATCCTACAAGGAGATGTTATGGGACAGAACTTGAAACAAGGTACTAAGTGGAATTGAGGAGACATGGTTAAATCTAGTTTAGCATTGATTTAATCCTACAACAAATAATGGTTTCCTAGTGATATAATGATTGGTGTATACTCAGTGTGGGGCATATAAGCAAGCAGCTCTCGGGACCAAAAGAACAAGCACAGTAGAAGCTCTCAGAGCCTCAGCCAGGATTCAGAGAAGAATATTACAGGAGCCCAGTAGGGACAGGTTACATATATCCTTTGGTTTTGAGTTATTGATAATCAGAGGGCTCATCTTCCCTACCTATAATGTCCCCAGGACATGAACTTTCTTGAAGCCCCCAATATGAAATGAGATCTCAGAGTGAGAGGATCTTCATTTCTTTGAAAAGTCTTTATACAACAAGATTTTTGTACAGAAAGGTTTCATAGCCATATCCTCTTACACTAAAGATGTCATGGAAATGTTGCTTTCTTATACTGTTTAAACTTGTTTCAGTTCTGTTGAACAAACATTTATTATATTTTCCCTAAATAAACCTTTATTAGCTATCACATCTAAGACATTGTTTTAGATATCTGGGATACAAAGAAAAAAATGAAAAACAGAAATTAATTTTAGGTTTCAGTTTCCTCATCTGTAATATGAGGAGTGGGAATAGATAACATCTAAACTACTTAATTAAATTTATGATTCTAAGAGAACTGGGTAGCCCTAGTGACCTCTGTTTTTGGAAAAAGAAGCAGTTGTCCTCCTAAACTCTTTCCAGAATCTGAGGGGGGAGATCTCTTAGAAATATGCCCTTTAATTTTTTTTGTGTGTGTGTTTATGGAATAAAACAAGAATTTCCATAGCATAATATAAGATGCTTGCAAAAGATATTGCGAATCTGCTATGCATGACTTGCTATTCCTTTTAGATATACAACAAAATTGTCATGTAAATTTTTTCTTCCTTTTCCCTCCACCCTAGTGAAGGCTACCATTAAGCACAAATAGGTATATATATATATATATATATATATATATATATATATATATATATATATATATATATATATATATATATATATATATATATATATATGTTTGTAAAGTGATTCTATACATACTTATATTAGTTCTTTTTCTGGATGCAGATAGCATTTTCATATGTCCTTTACAGACAAAATAACTTATTCACTCAAAATTGTTCTTAAAACAATTTTGTTTTTACTATATTTAATGTTTCCTTAATTTTGTTCAGTTTGTTTTTCAATATGTCATGCAAGTCTATCTATGTTTTTTATTATTGAGCCCATTATTTCTTATAGCACAATAGTATTTCATCACAATCATATCTTACAACTTGTTTAGCCATTCACCAATTGATGGGGATCCTCATAATTTCCATTTCTTTGATACCACAAAGAGAGATGAACATATTAGAATCTCTCAATTCTTTTCCTTTTCCTCCAATTATCTTCAGAAATAGACCAAATAGTGATATTGCTGGGTCAAAAGTTATATGTAGGTAGTTTAAAAACTCTTTGAGCTTACTGCCATTTAACAATTGGGGAATGGCTTGTATTCTTATCGACTTGACAAAGTTCTTTATATATTTTATATATGAGATCTTTATCTGATAAATTATCTATAGAAATTCACTCCCTCCCAATTTTCTTTCTTCTGATCTTGGCACATTTTTGGTACAAAACCTTTTTAATTTAATATAATTGAAATTATTTTAAACCTGACTTTGCTCTCTATCTCTTGTTTATTTATAAGTTGTTCATCTATATGTAAGTCTAATAATATTTTTGTGTTCTAATTTTCTTGTAAAATCTCTCTTTACATCTAGGCTATGTATATATTATGATTTTATCTTGGTAAATAGTACAAGATAATTGTTCTTTTCCCAGTTTCTCCCATATTGCTTTCCAGTTTTCCCAATTTTTATAAATATATATATATATGTGTGTGTGTATGCACATCTATGTATATATATGTATGTTTATATATATTTGCCAAATAGCAAATTATCCTCTTTACATTCTGTTAAATACAAAATGGTTATCTTTATTTGCTGATATAAACTGTAAATTTGCTGATGTAAATAGGTAAATTCACTGATTTACCTAATTCTTAGCCAGTACCTGATAGTTTTGATAAATACTGTTTTATGATACAATTAAAAATTTGGTACTAATAACCCCCCTTTCTTTATACTTTTTTCATTATTTTCTTTAATATTTTTGATTTTTTGTTTTTCCAAATGAATTATTATTTTTTCCCTAATTCACATTCAGAGATATAATTTCTATTTGTGAATTTCCCTCCTTATTTCTACTCACTCTTTTCCTTCTTAACCTTTCTTTTCACCCTGTCACTTTTACTTTATCTTCTCTTACTCTCTTATTCTTTATGTTTCTCCTTATAGTTGGAAAGCAAAGTTTGTTACTGTCATCACCTCAATCTTCTCCCTCCTTCCAACTAAAACACCTTTTGTGTGCTCTGGGAATTATATTTGCCCAGCAGAATAAATCATTTAGTCACTAAAGATCCAGTGCCAGTTTGTTGATAATAAGATTTCAAGCTTCTGGGGCCATCTTGTGGCTGTTACAGATATTTACTATATCTCATCTTTGCCTCCCAGGAACAGTGAACGCCTACTTAATATCATTGTCCCCTTAGTGTTGCAATCATAGAAAACAACGTTTTTATGGAACTTAGATTGACATTCTGTGGGGGGAAAGGTTTTCATGATTAAAGAATATGACTTTTTTTATCTCAGAAAACAACTTTCCCATAAATTAGGCAGGAAATATCCTAAAAGAACAAGATCAGATAAAATATAAATAATACAATGTAAAATTATATAGTACATATTATAGCATATATTATAAGATCACATAATATATTATATGTAACTATGTAATATAAAATAGTTAAAAATCCTTTTATTTTACCTCTGTACTCACCCCTTCTAAAAAGACACTCAGACACTTCCTTAATCTATGAACTTTAAGGGTTGGATGTGATTGGGTGGCCTTGAGATTTATAAGTCACAAAGCAAAAAAGATATAAATCTCCCAGATCTCAAAGAGGAAAGCCCCTTCCCCAAAGCAGAAGGATGCAGAGAGGAAATTGGTAGGAATTATAAAATCTGAAAGAAGAAAAAGACGATTAAGAGGGAATAAGGTTATGAGGGAAAAAAAAGAAAGGGAGTACAGGACAAGGGAGGGCCCAACAAATGAGGCTCTGAGTTTTATACGAGTGTGATCTGGACTCTTAAACCAATGGCACTGGTCTCAGAAAGCTCCATGGAAAATCTGGACTGGGAAAAAGAAATACTAAGTGAGGTAATAAACACCCCCAAGTTTGTCAGAATAGGAGAACTTTAGCAAGATGGAAAAAATATAGGACTTGGAATCAGGAGGCATTTGAGTCCAAATCTTTCCTCTTATCTGTAGGATCATAGGCAAGATTCTTAGCATCTTTGAGCATCAGAATCTCAAGAGTTGTGATGATCAGATAGATAAGATGTAGATTAAGCAACTTGCAGACCTTAAAGAGGCTATGTTAAATGTCAACCATTATTATTATGAGAGCTGAGTGGTGGGGCTTGCTTTCTGTTTCATCCTCCCTAGTCTCAGATCCCACACTGGCTCCTTCTTGATGACACAGTTTTGGAGGTCACCTTTTCCAATACTGATTGAACATTTACTCATACCTCTGACTCACTGGTCATGATGGGGGAGGTTGGAACATTCTTTACTTTTTGTTGCTATTTTCAGGCACCCTTTGTACCATCATTACTCTATAACTTCTCCTCCTTTGAGATTCAATTAAGTCATATTTGCTAGCCTTTCAAGATTGTTTTGCTGTTGTCTTCTGACCTCAAAGATATTTTCCTTTCTTGCTTATTCAGTTGAGTACCTAGCCCAGTCTTTCTCTCTCTTGCAATCCTTGACTTCATATTAAGAGATTTTGACATGCATACTGACACATTTCAAACACCTTAACCTCCCAATTCTTCAACAAATTTAAGTCCCATGGCCTATTCCTACACTCTTCCTCAAACTATATATATATATATATATATATATATATATATATATATAAATATAAAATATACATATATGCATGTGTATGTGTATACATATATGTAAATGTTTGTACATAAATATATGCATATCTATACACATACATACATATATATACACACACACACAAGCACGCACACACAAACATATATATATATATATATATATATATATATATATATATATATATATATATATATATATGCTCTTTATCTTGGTGTCACTCCCAAGCATTCTAAATCCATGTTCATGAATTATGAAATTATTTTACCTGATCATAATATATTGTCATTCCATTTGTACCTCTTCTTTACAACCCCAAAAGAAAAGGGGTCCTTTGTTATCACCATGATGAGAGCTTGAAACAGGTTTGAATCTAGATCCAACACTTATATATTCTGAAACTTTTGTCAACTCTACTATACCTCTCAGAGTATCCGTTTTTCATCTGCAAAATAGGAATGAAGGTAATATTTTACCCTTTTTAAAGGTTAATTGTGAGCAAGCTTTTAAAATAAAGCTCATCATGCTTTAGAAATGTGAAATGTTTTCCCCCATGAGGCAATTGGGGGTAAGTGACTTGCCCAGGGTCACACAGCTAGGAAGTGTTAAGATATCTGAGATCAGATTTGAATTCGGTCCCCCTGACATCAGAGCTGGTGCTCTATCCACTTCACCACCTAGCTGGTCCTGTGAAATGTTCTTGTACAAAGATTTATCAACAAGGGGGGCTCCCAGGACCCTAGAGATCTGGGAAAGAGATGTTTTTGTTATTTTCTTTTTATGTTTGCAGGGCCAGGAGGCTCCAAAAGGACTGCAGGACCAGGAAAGTTCATTGGCATTGTAGGGGAGTCAATTACTCTTCCTTTGAAAATCATGGCAGGAGAGAAGGTTGAAAACATCACTTGGATTTCCGAAACACTGCTTGCTATTGTGTACTCAGGACAAGGAAGAAAACCAGCCAATATCACTTTAATCAACCCTCTTTATGTGGGAAGGTTGAAAGTACCTGTCCATAGCTACTCCTTGGAGATCAGCCCCTTGAGGATGGAGGATGCAGGGTCCTACAGAGCTTTGATAACTACTCAGACCTGTTCTGTGGGGACCAACATGGAATTCCTTTTGAGCATTCATGGTGAGGTTAAGGAGCAGAGCTCCTGGCATTTAAACTACTGATCCCTGGCTATTCATTTTTTAAAGCTCCTGGCTCCTTAGCTTTCTCTTCTGGAGCTAAGATAATGGAATGTTTATCTTCACAGTGAGTGTCTTTCCCTTCACTTGGCATTGCTTATAGAGACAAACATTACAATGCTGATGGCTCCTATGTCATTATCTTGATATATGCCATTGAAAGGAGAGAAAAGCTAATATTTTTCAATATTTCACAAACCTTAAAATGTTATATTTTGTTGTTAATAATCCAATATTATTAATAATTTAATGTTATAGTATATAATAATAATTCATTAATGTTTTTATTTATCCCCTTTTAAAACCAAGAGTCTGTGATTCTGATAAGAACATTAGAGAGAGCTCAGAAATATTGGGGAAGTGATGAAGTCTGGACAGGGGCTATTATTGCTGTCAGAAGTAATCATAATATACGAATGAAAACTGATTGTGAATCCAGAACACTTGAGTTCAAGATCCTACCATTTATTAGTGGTTTGATCATAGCTAAATAACATAACTTCTCTGAAACTGTTTCCTTAGATTTAAAATGGGGATAATAATTTTTATATTATGTACTTCATAGGGCTTTTGGGAAGATCAAATGAACAATGAATGTAAACAGTGCCAAAATCCATAAAGTGATGTATCAGTGGCAGTTAATATTATCAGCATTGTAATTAATAACTTAAGGAAGACTAGATTTGTAGAATTGAAAACAGAAAATATAAAGGCATCTATGGATGGATTTCCTCCATCTGGAATCCCCAGGATTTTTAACCTTCACTGGAAATATGAAACCAATTTAAAAGGGCATCATTTATTTTTACGAAGAATATGATGTCCTCTCCTCCCTCTTAGTCTTTATCTAGGGAAGTAATTTTTCTCAAATGGAATCCTCTAGGAATAGGGCCTAACTCTGGACCTCATTTCTCATTTGTAAAATAATGCTTTTAAAAATCCTTTCCAATCCTAAGAAGAATGAGTACCTATAAAGGCTTGTGATCTGGGAGAAGTTGTTCAAAGAAGGAATTCTTCTCAAGCTTCTGCCCAGAGTTCTGAATCAGGGGCAGAAACTTTCTGAGGTGAACACAGAGATTTTTTATTTTTCTCCTTGGAAGAGTCACAATCCTTCTTACTTCAATTCTCTAAGACTGACCCTAACAAGTGCACTTTTTGCTAGCGAGGAGAATCATTTCCAGGTTGATATTTTATTCACTGATATCAAGTGAGTAACATGGAGCCTGTATTGTGCTAGATATTATAGAATACAAAAGCTTAAGACACTTTCCAGACTAAAGAGGTCTCAATTGGTTTAAATAGTGCAGGACAATTTTTTGGGGAATTTAATCTTTATTATATCATAATTATTATATCATTTGAAAATCACAACAACAATCTTGTGAGATAAATACTATTATTATTCTATTTTTATAGATGAGGAAACAGGGATTCATAGAAGCCAACAGCCTTGCCAAATATCCCAGAACTAGAAAAGGGCAGCTAGGAGGTGCTGTGAGTATATTGCTGGGCCTGGAGTCAGAAAGAGCAAAATTCAAATCAGGTTTCAGATACTTATGAGCCTGAGGAACAGAACCCTCTGTTCCATTAGTCTAAGGTCCAGACTACTTTGAAGGATGGAGTTCAGGGCTCCAGCTATGGGTGCCTCCTTGATAATATTCTCTGTAATAGTTCCCCTTTTCCTTTATTTTCCTAGTGACTTTTATTCATTTGTTCTTCTCTTCTTTCAGATTCTGCAGTTCTTGCTCATTCAGCCTCATCAGATTCTTCCTCTTTGGGAAAGGGGACTTTCCTCCTTGGATTTCTGGTGGTCTTGAGAATTGGACAGGTGTGATTCTAACACAGAAACAATCAAGAGGAGGCGTGTGAAGACAGATATCCTGTTTTGAGGCACTATGGAATAATCAGTTTCCATTTATGCTCATCAGCCGATCTGAGAATACAACTCTCCTAGTTCCTTATTTCTCTTAGAATCCCTATATCTGTAGAGATGGATTGGCTGCAGGATGTTCCTGCATCTGCTCCTGCTATCATTGAAAGTAAAATAGTAATTTTACCTGAAACTTGAATATGGGATTGAAAAATCATTGTATATTTACTTACTTGAAAAATTGTTTTGTTATTTAAGCTGGCAAACACCAATAAATGTACATTTTCATATATAAAGTACAGAAAAAGATGATTGCATTTGAGACTATGAATTTCTGCTATATAATGGTTCCCTCTCAAGAATGACGTGTGACAGGCTTGCAATTAAGTTCAGGATGATGGAGATATTATTGGTCTTTATCTAGTTTCTGCCACATGGGTTGATTTATTCAGAATAATTTCTTTTGAAGCTTGTGATCATTTGATTTACTCTTTAGAGTTGGAATGAATTTCTTTTCTTAATCTCACCATCTTCCTCTGAATATGAAGCCAGATTTTTTTTTATACCAAAGTAGCTATCAATGATCAATTTTTCCTTTTGTTTACTCCTTTTTTCACTTGATAATATTTATATTTTTTCCAATTAGATGTTAAGATAATTTTCAACATTAATTTTTGTAAGATTTTGATTTCCATTTTTTTCTCTCCCCCCTTCATCCTTTTTCCCCCAAGTTGGCAAGCAATCTGATATGTTATACATATATAATCATATTAAACCTATTTTTACATTAGTCATGTTTGAAAAAAGTGAAAAACATGAGAAAGAAAAAAAACAAAGAAAGTGAAAATGGTATTCTTTGATTTGTTTACATTCAAATTTGTAGTTATTTCTCTAACTATGGATAGCATTTTCCATCTTGGATCTCTTAGAATTGGCTTATATTATTGTATTGCTGAGAAGTGCATCAAGGTTGATCATTGTACAATGATGCTATTATTGTGTATCATTTTCTTCTGGTTCTTTCACTTCATTCCATCAGTTCATGGAAGTCATGGAAATCTGTCTGCTCATCATTTCTTATAGACCAACAGTATTCCATCACAATCATATATCATAATTTGTTCAGCTATTCCTTAATTAATGGTTATCCCCTCACTTTATACTTCTTTTGCCACCATTAAGAGAACTATTATAAATATTTTTGTACATGTGGGTCCTTTCCCCATTTTTATGATCTCTTTGGAGGACAGACTTAGTAGTGGTATTGTTAGATCAAAAGATATGCTCAGTATGGTTGTCCTTTGAGCATAGTCCTAAATTGCTTTCCATAATGGTTGGATCAGTTCACAGCACTATCAGCAATATATTAGTGTTCCATTTTCCACATCCTTTCTGAAAAAAATTATTTTATTTGAAAAAAGAAAATAGTAAGAAAAAAAAGAAAAACAGAAAATGAATATGAAAAAAATTGTCATGTGCCCATGTAACAATTTACCAGATCAAGAAAGTATATATATTAGTAGAAGAAATTATATTCATGAATATTCATTTTTTCTTTAATTCCTTATAAGTTGTTCTTTGGTTCATTGCTGTGTACTTTATTTGCTTTATTCTTTTTTCTCCTTTCATCCCTTCTACCACGTCCAAACAATCTACAGTTAAGAAAAGACATATTTAGATAAATATATACATAAACACACAAACACACATACACACACATGTCTTTCCTATCTCTGCTGACTCTGTAATTAAATTCTGCTCCACAACTTGCCTTGCTGTTACTTAACCTTCCCCTTGTCTCTCCCTTGTCTTCTGCCCTCACTCTTTGCTTCCCTACCTGGCCATCCCTACCCCCTTATTTTATAGATTTTGGAGGATCCTATGACCTTTATGGCACAGTAGATGTGTTACCTATTGAACCCATTCCTGATGTGAGTAGATTTTTAGAACGACGAACTTCCTCCCCCTTCTAATGGCTCTATGTCTATTCTTCCTCTGTACTTCATTTGTATAACATGATTACTATTTTTACCTTAACTCTGCCAATCTTTCTTTTGAGCAAACAATTATTGATGTGAATCTTAAACATATAGTATACTATTTCCTATGTAAAAAAGAGCACAATTTGTCCATCTTTAAACAGTTTGTCCATGTTGAGTTCCTTAAAACCAATCTTTAATATTCGCTTTTATATGTTAAATTTTCTATTAAATTCAGGTTTTGTTGATAGAAAGTCATGAAAATCTGCAAGTTCATTGAGGGTCCATTTTTTCTCATTCAAAATTATAGATAATTTGGTGGATATGATATTTTTGGCTACAGGTCTAGTTCTTTTGAGTGTTGGTAGATATGATTCCAAGACCCTTAATCTTTTATTGTACCTGTTGATAAGTCTTGTACAATTCTAATTGTAGCTCTAGTGTATTTGAACTTGTTTTTCCTTGTTTCTTGCAAAATGTTCCCTTTGATCTGAGAATTTTGTAATTTAGCAATAATATTCCTGTGCGTTTTCCACAAAGGATCTCTTAGAAGTAATGATAGGTGGATTTTTTCTATTTCTACTTTCCCCTCATGTTCTATCACTCTTGGACAATTTTCTTGAATTGTTTCCTGCATTACTGTGTCACAGTTCTCTTTTTGGTCACAACTTTCTGGCAGTCCAATTATTCTTATATTTTATCTTCTTAATTCGTTCTCCAGATTTGTCATTTTTTCTCATAAAATGCTTCACATTCTGCTATACTTTCTCATTCTTTATGATCTGTTTTGTTATTTCTTGGTCTCTCATTGCTTTGCTTACTTCTCCTTGCCCAATCCTAATATTCTTTCTTTATTTCTTTCTCAAAAAGGATTAAGTGACTTCCCCAGGGTCACACACCTAGGACCCTGAGGTCCAATTTGAACTCAGCTCCTCTTGACTTTAGGGCTAGAGTTCTATCCATTGAGCCACCTCGCTGCTCCCCTCTCTCCCCAATTCTAATTTTCAAAGAATTGTTTTCATCTTTGAGACTGTTCCTTCTTTTCTAGTCGAATAACTTTTTTTCATAACTTTCTTGTTTTTCTTGGATGGTTTTTATTTTTAGTTTTTCTTCAATGTCTCTCATTTGATTTTTAAATTATTTTTTGAATTCTTTAACATATCTGGACAGGGAGCCATTTTATGTTATTCTTTGGGGTAGAAGCATTTTTCATTTTTTACTAAAGTGTTCTCCTCTGAAGATGAACTCCAGTTATTCCTGTTCCCATAATATATTTCAATGATGGATTTTTTTCTTCTTGCTGACCATTTTTAAAATTTTAAATAAGAAGTATTATTGTAAGCACCTATAATCACGGGGTGGAGGAATGTTGCTTCAAGCTTTTCTTCAATAATCCACTCTTACCAGGAACTCCAAACCAAGAACCCCACTCTCCTGAAAGTGCCCACAACCAACAGCCTTCCTATCCTGTTCTGCATTCAATGGGTGCTGGTTCCTTCTCATCCAAGGCCATGTCTTAGCTGCACAGCTGGGCCTTCAATCAACTGGGGGCTCATTTAATTTTCCTGAACTGAAACCCCAACTCCACAAACATTTTAGGAGGTGAAAATTTCTGTGGTTCCTACAAAGACTCCCGCTCCACCCAATTAGCCTAAGAAGTCCCCACTTCTGCAGAGCTGGCCCAGAGGTGTTTTCATTTTAGACAGGTTAATCCCTAGCCCAGGGTCTTTCTTCAGGACTATATCAGGAGGATCCCAGTTCTGCTTCAAGTATTCTTGATTTTTTACTAGTTTATGTTTGTTCTGAAGCATGAATTTGTTCTATTTGTAGGAGAAATAGAGAGAGTATGAAATTTACCAGCCTACTCTGCTATCTTCCCAGAATCCTCCCCACTTCCATTTTTCCACATCCATGATAATATCTATACTTTTCTTTTTCTGTTATATTAATCAATCTGATAGGTATGAAATGGTACCTCAGACTTGTTTTAATTTGCATTTCTCTAATCAATAGTAATTAAAAGCAATTTTCATATGACTATAAATAACTATAATTTCTTCATCTGAAAACTGCCTAGTCATAGTTGCATTATTTTTTCAAATAGTTTATATAGTACTAGAATTAATTGTGCTTTAATTATTTAGAAGAATTAACTGTAAATATGATCTGGCCCTGGAGATATTTTCTTAGAGAGTTCATTGATGAATTGTTTGATTTCTTTTTCTAAAATGGTGGTATTTTTTCCCCCTCTTTTAATCTGGGCAGTTTATATTATTATTTATATTCATCTATTTCACTTAGCTTATCAGATTTATTGGTATAGTGTATGGAAAAATATCTTCTAATTATTGTTTTATTTTTATCTTCATTGGTGGTAAATTCATCCTTTTCTTTTTAGATACTGGTAATTTGGTTTTTTTCTTTCTTTTTTAAATCAAAAATTTTAAAAGGTTCATCTATTTTATAGATTTTTCATAAAACCAACTCTTGGTTTTGTTTTTCAGTTCAATAACTTTCTTATTTTCAATTTTATTAATCTCTGCTTTAATTTTCAAAATTTTTTATTTGGTATTTATTTGGAGAAATTTAATTTGTTATTTGCCTACCTTTTTTAATTGCATGCACTGATCTTCTCAGTCTCTTATTTTATTCATTTAAGCATTTAGGAATATAAGATTTCCCCTAAGGACTGCTTTGGCTACATCCCATAAATTTTGCTATATTGTCATTCGCTTGGATGAAATTATTAGGTGTTTCTATGATTTGTTGCTTGACCCACTCATTCTTTAGGATTCGATTGTTTAATTTCCAATTAGTTTTTGTCTATTTTCCATGATTATTTATTGCATGCATTTTTTATTGCATTATGATCTGAAAAGGAGACATTTAATATTTTTGACTTTCTACATTTAACTGTAAGGTTTTTATGCCCCAATACATGGACAATTTTTGTGTACATATCATCTATGACTGATAAACTGATGATCAGTTTTCTCCAGATATCTATTATAATCTAAATTTTCTAAAAGTCTATTTATCTCTTTAACTTTTCTGCTTATTTTGTGGTTAGTTATCTAATTCTGAGAGGATAAGGTTGCAGTCCCCCACTACTATCTTAGTATGTGGTGTTGTGTGAGTCTTTCTGCCATACTAATTTCCAGTTTTCCCAGCAGTTTTTGTCAAATAATGAATTCTTATCCCAAAAGTTGGGATCTTTGGGTTTGTCAAACACTAGATTGCTATTTTTATTCACTATCTTGTCCTGTGAACCTAACCTATTCCACTGATAATTCTACTTTTTTAAAAGTTGTTTTATTCAGTAGAATTTTATTCAGGTTTATTCAGTGTTTGTTTGTTCACATCTGGCCAATTTTATTTTTTAATGAATTATTTTTATCAGTTAATTTTTGTCCTTTCTTTTCCAAGTTGTTGACTCCCTTTTACATATCTCACATTTCTTTTTCTATTTTTTCTTCTACTTCTCTTATTTTATTTTAAAAATCCTTTTAAAGCTCTTCTAAGAAGGCTTTTGGGAATTGAAACCAACTTATACCTCCCTCTGTGATGTCACATGCAGGAATTTTTCCTCTTCTGAGTTAGTGTTTTGATCTTCCCCATCACCCTAGTAGCTTTCTATGGTCAAAAGTTTTTTTTCTTAATCACTTTTTGGCCTATTTCTTGGCTTTTAAAAGTTGAGTTGTACTCCTGGGGTACTAGGGTGCTATCACAAACTTCTTGTCCTGGATTCCATGGGCAGGGGAACACTGGGACTTCAGATGTTTGGTGATTTGCTCATTATACTGGCATAGCCTGATTAATTCCTACTGATTTTGTCTGGTTACCAAGGCTGACAATATGCTTTCTGTGCTGGGGCTGGAGGCTCCCCTACTGGCATATTGTGCCACTGGCCTATTGATCTAGGCCCAAGAGGTCTCAGTGACTGATATGTGTTGTGGCTAAAAGCCTCCCACTGGCTTATCCCAACATTGTCTGCACTGGTTATGTTTGCCTTTCATCAAGTCTGACCTTTCCTGAAATCCTTCCAAGCTATCTTAAGATGGAAAATTTTTCTATCCTGTCTCTTTTTAGGTTCTGTCACTCTAGAATCTGGTTAGAGATTTTATTTAACATTGTTTCAGAAAAAAATTGGGGAGAGTTCAGACAACTTCTCTCTGCCATCTTGACTCTACCTGCTTACTCATTTTTATTTTTAATTTGTCTTATTTTATTTTTAACATCTTAATACTATGGACTATTAAATTTTAATTCTGAGTTGTGGGTAACTCCCAGAGTTGGAGTACCAAATGAAATATTTATAAAGCACTTAGGCCAGTGCCCACCCCATAATAATCACTTAATAAATGTCTGTTTTCTTTGTACCTTCTTTCTTTTCTTTTCCCAGAGGACAGGACTTATAAAGGATTTGGGCTGGGGGAGGGCAGTAAAACATAAATATTCAAAGAAAGAGACACCTGGGCAGATGACTTGGAGTGAAGCTTTCTGTCGACCAATACTGAAAGTTCCATAGTGCTCATCTGGAGGTTTTACTCCTTTCCTGTTTTTCACATCTCCTTACTCTGTATCTTTTTAATGTCCCCAATGCCTGAAGTGTTTTCCCTCCTCACCTCAGCCTCTTAATTTTTTGACTTCCATCAAAATTGAGCTTAAATCCCACCTTTTAAAATGTATTTATTTATTTACATGCATTTATAATCTGTCCCTTTACTGTCCCTCTCCTCCATTGAACAATAACTACAACCAAAAAATGGAAGAAGAGCCCTCATTACAAATATATGTGGTTCAGAAAAACAAATTTTCATATTAGCCATGTTTTATCTTATTTTTTATTTTTGGAGTTTGCCATCTTCCTGTCAGGAAGTGAGTGGTATGTTTCATCTCCAGTCTTCTGGATCAGTGGTTTATCATTGTACTGATCAGAGTTCTAAAGTCTTTCAAAGTTGTTTTTCTCTACAAGATTGTTGTCAATATACACATGGTTCTACTTTTCCCTGCTTTGCTCTGTATCACTTCACAAATTTTCCCAGTACCTCTGAAAATGCCCATCTTCTGATTTTTTTTGTGAAAAAATAATATTCCATTATATTCTTAAAGCATAATTTGTTTATCCATTCCCCAATTAGTTTCCATTTTAGTCTAATATGAAAAGATCAGTTATGAATCTTTTCATCCATAGGTCTTTTCCCTCTTTTTTTTGACCCTTTTGAAGTATAAATCCACTAATGATATAGTTAGGTTACAGCATTTGCATAGATTTGTAACTTTCAAATCCTACCTTCTGTGAGAGACTTTTCCCAGTCTTCCCAACTCCTCTGAAATTACCTTTCATCTACTCTCTGTATCTTGTTTGTACATAGTTGTTTAAATGTAGTCTCCCCTTTAGAGCATAAGCTGTAACACAGTACTTGGCACATAGTTAGTGGCTAACAAATGCTTATTGACTTGAGCGTCTTTGATGAAGTCTAAGGACTCATTCTCAGAATGTTTTAAAATGCATAAACAAAAAAGAGTGTAAAAAAAGAAAACATGTTGAAATAATTATGTATTTTTCTCCATATAAATTCATAGACTCTTTGAACTCTATGCACAAGGACCCTAGGTTAGGTTCTTGGTCTAAAGGAACACTGCAAAATTAAGAGGACAAAACTAACCCAACCTGTGATATTAAAGCACAATGCTCATTGAGTTATTCCCTTAGGTTCACAACATATGGTTTTCAAATGAGCAATTCTGTGATTTCTCAATAAATGTCTTATGATTTCTTGTAAGAATTTTAATCATATGAGAAAATAAGAAATGAGAAGTAAAAGTAAAAGGGAAATACTTTGGGTACAAACACTTTTGTTTTTCATCAAAAATTAAAGTAGAAATAGAAATAGATACTTGGTTCTCTGCTTTTATGAGATATAGAATGAGAATACACAATATATGGGAGGTTTCTAAGTAAAATGTCAGGGGAATGAAAAAGTCCAGGTCTCTACTCTCTTGTTAATTTTTTTTATTATGGCTTTTTATTTACCAGATATATGCATTGGTAATTTTCCAGCATTGGCAATTGCCAAACCTTTGGTTCCAATTTCCCTCCTTCCTCCTACCCCCTCCCTCAGATGGCAGATTGACCAATACATGTTAAATATGTTAAAGTATAAGTTAAATACAATATATGTATAAATGTTCAAACAGTTATTTGCTGTACAAAAAGAATTGGACTTTGAAAAAGTATACAATTAGCCTGTGAAAGAAATAAAAAATGCAGGCAGACAAAAATAGGGGGATTGAGAATTCTATGTAGTGGTTCATAGTCAACTCCCAGAATTCTTTTGATGAGTATAGCTAATTCAATTCATTATTGCTCTATTGGAACTGATTTGGTTCCTCTCATTGTTGAAAAGGACCACGTCCATCAGAATTAATCATCATATAGTATTGTTGTTGAAGTATATAATGATCTCCTGGTTCTGCTCATTTCATTCAGCATCAGTTCATGTAAGTCTCTCCAGGCCTTTCTGAAATCATCCTGTTGGTCATTTCTTACAGAATAATAATATTCCACAGCATTCATATACCACAATTTATTCAGCTATTCTCCAATTGATGGGCATCCACTCAGTTTCTAGTTTCTGACCACTACAAACAGGGCTGCCACAAACATTCTTGCACAAACAGGTCCCTTTCCCTTCTTTAAAATCTCTTTGGGATATAAGCCCAGTAGTAACACACTGCTGGATCAAAGTCTACCCTCTTGTTATGAAAAAATCTGTATCTGAAAACTCATGCTCTTTAGGTCCAGAAAGAAGAAAGAAGATCACAGTACCCCAGGAACATAGAACTTTAAGGGATGTCAGATTCATATGTTGGTGACCTCACTTAAGAAATGCTCATATTTGTAAAGGAATTAATAAACTTTCTTAAGTTGAGAAATGGGGTTTTTTTCAATCTTGAAATAAATGATGCATGATAGCCATTATCTTTACAAATGATTCCTTATCACAAGATTTTGAAAAGGAGAACAAAAATCAAGTAGAAAACGATGCCACATGATAACAATGACAAAGATCTCACAGGAGGCATGAAGAGAAAGAGAATGTATTCCCAATTGTTGAGATTCTTCTGATTGCAGAAATTATGATATGCCATGAAGGAAATGGTGATTCTGAAACACAAAGTTGTTCTGTGGTGTTTATTTTAGCCCCTTATGAGATTTGTTAAATTTAGTTTAATTAAAATGTGTTCCTTACTTAAAAATGAATACAAAGTCAACCTTGCAACAAGCATTTATTAAGCACCTACTGCAAGACACTGTACTAAGGTTTGTAAATACATAGAAATTCTGGACAATCTAGTGGGGAGGAAAACATATCAATAGCTGGGGAATACATGGTACAAACAGTACAGAGTAAATGAAAGATAATCATAGAAGAGAAGAAAGCTGAGAGGATTGAGAAAGACTTCCTGTAGGAATTAATATTTGGACTGAGATTTGAAGGAAGGCTGCTAGGCAGCAAAGAGGCAGAGGTGAAAAATGAAAGCATTCCAGACATGGACAATTGCCCATGAAAAATCAAAAAGAAGGTAATTGGAGTGTCTTGCTAGAGCAATAAAAAGTGGGCCAATATTTCTGGACTATGGAATAGAGAAGGATAGTAAAGTATAAAAAATCTGGAAGGGGCCAAGTATGATAAACTTTTGGATGCCAAAGAGAAGATTTGGTATTTAATGTTAGAGGTAATGAGAAAACCACTAAGGTTTACTAAGAAAGGGGGAGAGATGGTCAGACATATTTTAGAAAAGTTAATTTGTCATTTGAGTGGAGGACATTTTAGAGTGAATTGAGGTTTGGGCAGGGAACCAACAAAGAAAGATATTGCATTAATCTTGGAGAGAGGCAAAAGAGGCCTGAAATATACTGTTGATTGTATAAGTGGAAAGAAGAAGGTATTTACAAGAGGTACTGTGAAGATAGAAGAGACAAGATTTGATTTCAGATTGATTATGTAGAATGAATTACCCTGGGTTACTGGAAGGATAGTAGTGCCCTTGACATTAATAGGGCAGTTTGGAAAAAGGAAGATAATAGGTTCAGTTTTGGATATATTGAGTCTGAAATGCATGTGCACATTATCCACCGACATGACATCCATGTCATGACATGTCAAAGACAACTAGTGATACTGGGACTAGATCTATAGACCTAGCAATTATCTGGGTAGAAATGGTCATCAATCTTATGAGAGATGTTGGTCAGCTTCCATAATTGTAAAATGAAATGTGATATGTAATGTGCCATAAGAGATGTCTCCTACATTCCAGTGGATCTGCAATCTTATTCACGAAAATATTTCTTACAATGAAACAGAGGACATCCCATCCATGTCTACCCAACCCATGAGACTCTTAAGAGTCCATGTTCTACTGAAAATATGGATTTTACCCAATGTGCTAAAACCACCCTCTTATCATTTCCTGGATACCAATAAAGTATTTAGACGGTCTTTTCCTTTTCTTTTTTCTTTTTTTTTTTCTTTTCTTTTCTTTTTTTTTTTTTTTTTTTTTTTTTTTTTTTTTTTTTTTTTTTTTTTTTACTATTTTTAACCCCGCTATATTATGGGTTCATTTTCTTTCTGGTCATATATTTTGGTGATTACATTCTTTAGACAAATTCTTCATTCACTTAGTTGTTTTTGTGAATTTAGACTGAACTCTTGAATTGATTGTAAATATCATTTAGGAAGCTTTGCAGTAGTCTACAGTTTAATGAATCAGCTTAATGTCATCTACAAATGTTTCCTCATCATCTACAGAGAACTCTGATTAAAAAGCAACTCCATAATAAATGTCCTTTCTGCCATCATTGAATACTTTTAGTAAATATACAGTATCCTACAGATGATGCAATTAATATTAATAATACAAAAGTTGTCAACCAAAGTTATCTCTATTACTACAGCTTTCCTTTTTAATTTAGTTCAATTTTTTCAATGAATAATTTTTTTTCTGTCTCACTTCTCCCCTTCCCACTGGGAAAAGAAAAGAAAAACAAAATCTTTATAAAAATATTTGCAGTCAAGAAAAACAAATTCCTATATTGGCTATGTTCAAAAATTTTGTTGTTACATATTTTAAGGAATCTTGAACAGTTTTGGCTTATATTTGTAAGGTACCTTGTTGAAGAAGACAGACTTTATAGTAATATTTTGACCTACTGAATCAAATGCTTTAAAAATGATATAGAAACAATGAGACCAGTGAGATCTTGTATTCTTTCCATTTTACTTATATGAATACAAAGATTGAAATTCCCCTGACAGGGAAATATCTTTATAAAGACCAACACCTTTGTAAGAAAATGAGTGTCATAGAATACCTTTTGAAGTATTTTCAATATGTGAGGTGATGAAAAGAGTACAGCGTTTGGAGTCAAATGGCATGGGTTTGAATTCTGACCTTGCTAGTTATTGCCTATGATACCCTGGCCAAATGCTTTTTTTCCTTGGGCTTCAATTTTCCCTTTGCAAAGGAGGAGATTGGAGAGGATGATTTCTGAGGTCCTTCTAGCTCTAAAGAATGTGACTTTTATGGTCTGTTATAGAATATCATTTGAAGAAGCCCATATGATCCTTTTTTCATGTTTTTATTTGATGCTTTCAATGCATTTATAGATGAATCTCATGAAAATTTTGTAGAGACAGAAAAGTTAATATATGGGTTAATAATCTTTTGGTCACCTAATAGTAGCAGAAGCAGTAATAATAATAATAATAATAATAGCAGCCAATGTTTTTTCATATCTTTGGTATCTTTTTTTCTTTCAAATACTTTGAGAACTGATCTTTTAACACTTTCAAAACTTAAACTCTAAACTCCAAACAATTATCCTCTGGGCTTGTTTGTTCTGGTCCTGCTATTTTCCCCCCATCTTCTACTTTTTCTTTTGTAGCACATATGGGACTTTGTGCAGTCTCTATTGTCTTGTTTTGCTTGATTTCTTTTTTTTTTTTTAATAATGAAAAGAGTATATTTAAAAGAGCTACTATTGTGTATTCATTAGCCAATAATGAACCTAGACTAGAACTTCTAGAATTTATTTTCACTGAGAATTCTGGAAGAAGGGCTGGACAAATGAACATGAAGAGGCAAATTGAGTTCATATGGCATCCTTCTTAACCCTTGTCTGATCAGAGCCTCCTTTTCTCCTGATAGTGCCATAACTCTGGTGCAGGCCCTCATTGCCTTGGTCTATTAGAATGGAGACAAGAACCATATTTGCATAATTAGTATTATACTAAACTTTTTACTGCACCAGAGGTGGTTAAGACCCTAAAATTGGATTATGTGTTTGGGGGAGTCCCTATATATGTTTCTAAAATATAAACCTTTATTGCAAATTCCTAAATGAGTCTATTTGAAGGGGAAAGAAAATTTTCCAAGATGAGGGAGGAAAGTCAGTAGAGGCCTACTTAGAAATTATAAGGGGGTAGTTTTAAAAATTTTTTTAAATGCATTTTTGAAACTATGAAAAAACTACAAATAGGAAAGATATGATATAAATGAAAAAACTGTCAATTAAAAAATTCAATCAAAAGAGAAATTTGTTAGCCATATTAATATTGTTTTGTGTATGTTTATATATGCATTTGTATATATATATATATATGTGTGTGTATATATGTATACAGTATATGCATATGTATATATATGCATTTATACATATATGTATGGATATATATCTATATGTGTGTATATATATGTAAGGGTTGAGGGGTATGTATACATAAATATATTTGTGCTTAACTATAGTTTTCTTGGGGAGAAGGGAGGGAGAAAAGAGGAAAAGGAATAAAGTAAAAAGTACCTATCAAAGAACAAAAGAAAAACTACACAGAAGCAAAGATGGACAATTATGAATACAACATCTTCTAGTATTATATATATTTTCTTGAAATGGAAATTTTTTATTACATATTTTGAATCTTCATTACAATGTTGTTTTTTATTTGGCCTCTTTTTATTTTTCTTATTTTGCATTTTAAAAATTAATTGAAAATAATTAAAAACAAAGAAAAAGGCCTAAATCAAGAGATCAAGAGTTAGAGATTCTATGGATACAATTCAGTCTACTTATAACACAGAAATTATCTAGTGAGTCTTTCCTTCCCATACTACTGCCCAATCTTGTAGTTTCTATCTTCCCAACATCTCTTGTGTATGTTCTCTTCTCTCCAGCCACACAGCTCAATTTCTTCCATCCCATTCCCATTCAGAACCTTTTCTTCTCTTACCTGGATTATTGAAGTAACCTTCTAACTCTGTCAAGAAAACCCCAAATGGGATCATAAAAAGTTAGCCACAACTGAAAAACAGCTCAAAGTTCAAATCTAACCAGCTTCTTACCAGTTTTGTGATCTACCTATTTCAATTTCTTCAACTTTAAATCGACAATAATTATAGCACTTATTGCCTGTGATTATTATGAGATTGAAATGAAATACTTTCAATATCTTAGTGTTTTATATAGATATAGATATACATATACATATGCTATTGTTGTTATTATTACACATGAACAGGCAAACAATATCTAGTACTTCATGCAAATAAGCAGTAACTTATCAATAACTGAATAACCAGACAAAACCACAAGACAGTTTATAATTCCAATAGTTGATGATGGAAGAGCAAATTCCTATGAGGTAAAAATAAAAATAAAATCTCAACTGGAAAATAGATTCCAGTAAAAAAAAAAAAAAAGAGGAAGTATTTCCAAAATAAAATATGGTGGATGAAAAAAATCCAAGAAAGTTAGCAAAACTAAAAATGAAATGAAACTCAAATGTCAAAATTATCAAAAGAAAATTTCAGGTTGCATGTCTTTAGTTGTGATTCCATATCACTGAGTTGTAACTGCTTAAAAGGAAAAATAAAACAATTTTAAATATCTGACATTGGTTTGAGCTATGTGTATTCTTGGTGCATGTTTCAGGGAATATTGGAAATGCCATAGTAACATTTAGCAGTCCACACTCAGCTCATGTTTTGATTTTTGTTAGATTATTGTTAGGTTATTTGTTAAGTTATAAAAAAAGGGTATCACATTGCCATTAAACTAGCAAGGATGGGAAATTTATATATATATATATATATATATATATATATATATATATATATATATATATATATATATATATATATATTTTGTCTAATGAAGGCTCTATACTCAAGTCAAGAGTGTGGTGACCTCTTGAAGAATCTTTTTAAATGGATTCAATGATTTGCCTATGAGCCAACCCTGCTAATAAATTTATTAATGACATTTTTCATTGTGCTAGCTGTTGAGAATAAGCATGAATAATGTGCCTATTTTGTGCCAGTTCTTTACAAATATTATCTCATTTGATCTTTACAATAACCCTTTGAGATAGGTGTTGTTATTATTTCCCTTAAAGAAACCGAGATTTACCCAAAGATCATGTGCCTATAAGTGTCTGTGACTGGATTTGACTTCAAGTTTTCTGATTCCAGACTTAGCACTTTATCCACTATAACATCTAATGAGGCAATAAGTCAATTAAACTTGGACTTTCCCAACTCTATGTCTGGTGCTCTTTCCACTAGGCTCTCAGCAGATTAAATATAGTTTTGCTTTTTCTTCTGAAAAATGTGTTTACTTTAGCAGACCTTAAGCTCAATGCAATGAAATAGAGGGTAAGAGCTGCCTTTTCTTTTTAAAGTTCATAATCTTGAGTTCTATTAAGGGCAATATAGTTTACAGGAATAAGAAAGTGATAGTACTTTTTTTACTCTGAGGCTGCTAAATGATTTCTGGTATTTTGTTTAAGACAAAGGTGGATAAAAAGAGGACAGGAATCTGGGTGGTGAAGATCTCAAGTTAATGTATTTTGAAGGCATTGGGCATTTTTAGTTCAGGAAAAAGGAAAGGATGGGGGATTTGAGGACTGTCACATGAAAGAAGGCTCTGACTTGTTCTGGTCTGGGGAATAAAATTAGAAACAAAGTCTGGAAGTTGTAGAAAGCTAGTTTGGTCTTGGTATATAGAAAACAAACAACTTCTTAACAATTATACAAAAGTGGCTGGCACGAACTTAAAATTTTCTGATGATATGACCTTAGGAGAGATTGCTAACACATTAGATAATAGAATCTAAAAGTCAGTGTGTAAAAAGATCTTCATAGTCCAAGATATTGGTTGGGCTGAATATACAAAGATTTTTTTTTAAAAATTAAAGCTTATGCTCTTCTTGTAACCATGCTAACCAGTGTAGGAAAGATTCTCTGCACTCCTCCACCCCTCAAACTGAACAAGAAAGTGACCTCAAATAGCAAAAAATGCATGATAAATCTTCCTGTGAAAGTTTTGGTTTAGGGGGTTTTAAGGGGGTTGGGTAGATGTCTATGTCTTCTGTACTGGTGTTGGTATTAACATTGGTCATGAGAGGCAGCTCTCTTCCTTGAAATATATTCATTCTTATGCCCTAAGATTTGAACAAATTGCTACTGCCCCTAATATGCCTCATTTTCTCCATAGTAAAACAAACAAAATAACTAATTCTTATTAATTTACCTGCCATTCCTTTCTCCCCATTTAACCCAAAAAAGACAAGAGGGTAGGATGAAGAGAGTCATAAAAGTCTAAAGGAAAGATCACCCCCATCTCTCTTTCCTAGTTCTCAATTCTGACTCATAAAATCCTAGAGGAAAGACCACCTCTTTTCTCCATCTTGCTTCTCAATTCTTTCCTTTCACTATGAGATAATCTCTCTTTTACCAACCCCTTTCATTCTCTAAGGCAGAGCCCAATTTTTCTCTCCACAACCTCACTGAAATGAGTTCTCCATTTCTCTCCACTACACATTTATTTTTAAGAGGCACAATTTCTGTTACATTTTTATACCAATTCACGTTTTCTTCAAATCATTCTTTACTTTAGGGACCATACCTATCACAGACTCTTTCCTTCCCTTCTTTCAAACTCCATTTTCCCTCTCTTCTCTAATTACCATGTTTCCCCCTAATTCAAGGGGATTCTGCCCTTTGTCAAACCAGTCTATATTAAGCTCCTTACCCCATTCTTAGAATTTCCCCCCTCACTATATGACTGTCTGTATGTTTGTTTGTATATGTATTTACTTTCCCCTCTCTTTTTTTTTTTTCTTACCCTGTTCTGCTCACTTGAGTGAGGGTGTCTTCTGGTCTCCCTAATGAAGGAAATCCTTGTTCTTATCTTTCTATTTGATTCTTTTACTCTTCCTTCCTTTCTGTAGAATAGAACAGTTGGAAAAGCAGAAAGGTTTATCTGTTTTCTCCTAAAAAATAAGGCAACAAGATGGCATAGTGGATAGAATACCAGGTCTAGAGTCAGTAAGATCTGAGTTCAAATTGTTTCAGATAGTCATTAGCTATATATCCTGGGTAAGTCACTTAATCCTGTTTGCTTCAGTTTCCTCAATTGTAACATTAGCTGGAGGAAAAAAATTGGCAAACCACTCCAGTATTTTTGCCAAGAAAACTCCAAATGGGGTCATGAAGAATCAGATAGGACTGAAATAAATGAATAATAACAGCAAAAAGAAAAAAAAAGAATCTGAAGATTAAGCACAAGTTGGATACTAGTAACTTAGATAAAAGCTTTCTTATGGTATTCTGCAAAATTTGGCAATCTTAGAAATTTCCCTTCACTAGATAGAAAGCTATATTCAAGGATCATACTATTCAAGAAATCAATATCCACCCTTTTCTACCCCCAGAAGGCTGGAATTCAGAACTGGTATCCCTGAATTCCCATGTCAGGCTGAGCAAAATGAAAACATTTATGACTGTCATGAATTTCTGCTATAAGTTGACATTGTTATTTGTAGGGCTTTTGGGGAAGAAATTAAAAAGGCAAAGACAAAATTTCCAGAAGATAATATAAACTTTTAACAGCCATGAGTAGAGCATGTTCCTCTGAAGTCACCCAATCATGAGGAGTTATCTCTGTCCTAAAACTGACACTCAGCAATGTCCCCATGGCTTGTAATTTCATCAGGCTTACTGGGGAACTACTTATATTAACTAGACATTCCCTTTGAGTCATTCCTACCTTTTTTACTACAATACTTTTGTGTCTTTAAAAATCTTCCTGGGGAGATTTATTCCTTCAATTCAGGTCTCTTTGATAGTGGATAGCATTTTTCATCATGGGTCCTTTGAAATTATCTTGGGTCATTGTTTCATTAGAGTAGCTAAATCTTTCACAGTTGATCATTCTTATAACATTGATGCTATTGTGCACTATTTCTCCATGTTCTGATCCCTTTACTTTGTATCAATTCATATTTCTTTCAAGATTTTTTTCTGAAACCATCCTGCTTGTCATTTCTTATAACACAATAGTATTCAATCACAATTATGTACCACAGCTTATTCAGGCAACTCCTCAATTAAAAATTCTTTGCCACAACAAAAACTATTAATACTTTTTGGACAAATAGGTTCTTTTCCCTTTTTCTGTGATTTCTTTGAAATACAGTAGTATTAGAATTGCTGAATGAAAGGGTATGCACAGTTTTTGGAGCCCATTGGATATTGTATTCAAAAATGATTGGTCTACTTCACAGTTTCACCAGTAATGCATGTGTCTCATTTTCCCCCTATATCCCATACAGCATTGTCATTTTCTTTTTCCGTCATGTTAGCCAATCCTATAGGTATGAAGTGGCATCTTAGTTGTTTTAATTTACATTTCTCTAATCAATAGAGATTTCACATTTTTTTTTCATTCAGTATTTTTATTTTCATAAGTTACATGTAAAACAATTTTTATATTTATTTTTTTAAACTGAGTTTTAGATTCTTTCCCTTTCTCCCTAGCCCTAGCCCCCCATTAAGAAGGCAAATGTAAAGCAATAAAACACTTCTATAAAAATCAATGTTGCAAAAGAAAATATAAATTCTTTACCCCAAAAAACTCTCAAGAAAAATAAGGTTTTTTTTTTTTAAAAGAGGTTTAAAAAAGATTTATGTTTCAATTTGTATTCAGACATAATCTTCTTCTTTTTCTTGGTATGGATAGAACAAGAATAAAGACTTTTGATTATCCTGACTCTGGCGGGATTCTGGGAAGACAGGGTCCCAACACTGCAGTTCATTCCATCATCCTCCAAATGATGGTCATCTCCTCAGTTTCCAATTCTTTGCCCTGAGAAAAGAGCTTCTATAAATATTTTGGACTGGAAAAATGTCTCATTCTGATGTTGTCTCGGCTCTGTGACTCCAGAGTTAGATTTGAAATATTATTTTATTTTGGTGGTGAATTGAATCTTTTTTTAAATTTCAATAATATTTTATCTTTTACAATTACATGTTAAGATAGTATTCAACATTCACTCTTATAATTTTGAGTTCCAATTTTTTTCTCCCTCCTTCTCTTACTTACTCCCTCCCCCAAACAGCAAGCAATGAGATGTTACTTTAAAACTGTTTAATGCTGAATGTTGAGAAATTAGTTCAGTGTTTTCTCTACTCTACCTTGGCTTTGCCTTGGCTTTGATTTTAAGGAATAAAGGATTCTTGCAATAGCTAAAGAGCTCCATGATTGCTAACTTGCCCACAAACTTTCTTCATTTAGATATATGCTTATAATTGTCTATGTTCTTCCAATGAGTCCCAAGTCTTCATTAACTGTTGGTAAAAAGGCTTAAGGCAGTTCAGGAAAGCTCTTTTGTTGTTTATTCTAATATCCCTGAAGATCTTGCATTCTTTTCAAGAACGTCATTATCCACCTGTAAAAAAAGATAGAAGCAGGGTGTTATCAAGCTCAAATAAGATAATGGATGTAAAATACTTTGAAAACATTAAAACACCACATAGATGGCAGTATTATTGCTACTAAACTCTATTTCCCAGGATTTCTGAGTGTAGATGACTTCATTCTTTGAGTTTTCTACTGACTTTCTGCAAAGTTTAAGCAATATTTTCAGAACAAAAGATGTGCTACTAGATGTTTAACAACCAGATTGGTGATAGAAGAACTGTATGCACACATACTTTTAATTTGCATTATTAAAAAGTTATTTAAGCCTAGACAACCAAGAACATGTATACACACATATATACACATGAATATATAGGTGTGTATTATGTATGTATATTACAAATATGTGTACATTCTACAGATGTGTGTGTGTACATGTATATGCCTGATTTGTAGCTGGATGATTTTAAGGCATAAATACTGACAACGAAAACTTAACTATAGTTCTATATGCTTATTAAAATTGGCTCTAGCACACTCTTGGCATAAACATATACATATATGGATCATCTTTTGGTATTTTCTCTATTCTTCCCTTTGCATTGAACAGGGCTTAACCATCATAGACACATAGGAAAATTATCTTATCTTTTAAAAATCTTCCAAACATAAGACTCCCCAGAAGCTGCAATCTTCTTCAGAAATTAAGGTTAATACATTGCTGATTAAATAATCCCAGGAGCCTGTCCTCCCTCTCTGTCTTTACTCATGGTGTTGCCTATTTTTAAAATGAGTGTTGATCCCTCAATTCACTTGTTAAATTTTTACTAAGTTTTTTAAAGTCCATTTCCAATGCAACTTCATCTATGAAGCCTTCCCTGAATTTTCTCAGTTGTTAACAGCTTCCCCTGTCCCAGAACAATTAGTGCTTTTTTTTTCTTTTTAGTACTTATCACCCTTCTACTAAAATATAATCTTCATGAAGACCATGTCTATGGTAATTGGCTATTCCTTAGAAAACTCCAAAAAAGACAATAAAGGCTTGAGGTAGAAAGAAGGAGAATAAAAATATTAAGGAAAAATTCCTTACCATTGTAGGATTCTTCAGAATGTCATAAACTGTACTGAGTGCTTCCAAATTCTTTTGGATGTTTTTCTGTAAAAAACAAAAATTCAAATACCATCATAAGTTTCCTGAGTCACAGAAACTCTGTCATAACTCAGAAATGTGTGAAGAAAGGGAACAAACTTTTATTAGCCACAAAGTGCTTTTACAGATATTATCTCAACCCTCACAACAACCTTGTGAGGGAAGTATTATAATTATCCCTATTTCACAGTTAAGGCAACTGAAACAAACAGGTATGACTTGCCCAAAGTCATATAGCTAGGATGTGTGTGAGGCTGGATTTGAACTTAGGTCTTCCTGATGGCAAACCTAGAGCTCTATCCACCATATCATTTAGCTGCTGCAGAAAAGGATGAAAACAGGTAAATATCGATAAGAGATCTATATATTCATATACATGGGGAATACAAGGGGAAGATAATCAAAGAGAGGACATATTGGGTGGAAAGTGGTCAATAGCAAAACACTTTTGAGAAAGCTTCTTTTGACTTTAAGAAAACATTAAGGAACATTATAGGGTTGTCAAGGACCACCATCTTATTTTTTCTGAAACTTCTCTAAAAAATTAGAAAAAGAAGTAATGTAACTTAATGAACACATGAGAAAAAAGTTGTAAAAGATAAACAAAACAAAACAAAAAATCACATATATCATAGAAGTTAATAAATGACATCATAAAAGTTAGAGTTCCCATGCAATGTCCACAACTCTACTAGGATCCATGTACTAGGTAAACCAGCACACCAAATATAAGTAAATTCTTAAGATTGTGCTTCTGGGTCAAGATTCTGGAGTCCTTACTTAGTTCCTCCATGGTGGAAAAGAATTAAAAATTATCGTATGAGGAATACATGGAAGATAATACATACCTAACAAACATAACTATAAATTTGATTATATTAAGCAATCCAAAATACTAAGAAAATTGTCCAATGAATAAAAAACTAAAAACAAAGAATTTTATCTAGACAAAAAAAATCTAAAAAAAGAATACATACAGAATAAAAAGAAGCTGATGGAAGAAAATGTATTAAGCATTAATTTTTTTTTTAAAAGTAGGAATAACAATCATACTATCAGACAAAGCAAATTGAAAATCAGTGATACCTAAAGAGATAAATATGAAACTGCATCATATTTTAAGACATTTAGGCAATGAAATAGAATATTAACATTATATATATGTGAACCAAATGGCATATAAAATAAATTCATAAAGGGTTAACTAACTTACTAGATGATAATAGTAATATGAAAAATTTAGGAGATTGAAGCTGGATAAATCTAACAAGAATAACAAAAAATAAAGTACAAAACTGAGCAAACTGTTAGGGAAGTTAGATACAAAAGATTGCCTTCTGAATGGGAATATCAAAGAAAAAATATTTCCTAGCACCATATCTTTATAAAATGTGCCATATGATAGGGATCATAAAATTATAAGTAAATATAAAAGAGGAGTTATTAAATACATCCTTTGCATATTACAACAACATATTGATGTGATAATGATTAATATGGAGATATATGCCTAAAAAGAGATTTGATTATGATATTATAAAGAACAAGTATATTGAGGAACATACCATAAAAGCATTCTTTGGGAAAAATTATCTATCTGAAAACAAATTTTAACGCAATAGAAGATTTAGGAACAGCTCATATATTTATAACTAGGAAATCAACAAACAAATCTAAAATTAGCTTATTAAAGATAAAATCTTGAAATTTAGAAGAAATTAATAAAATTGAAAACAAAAGTATCGATGATAAAGAAAAAGATCTCTTTTGAAAAGTTTAACAAAATCAATAAGTTTAAAAAAGAAAAAGGAAAATAAAATAACCAAAATAAAAAAACAAAGAAAGGTAAGATCCAAACTAAGAGATAAGAAACATCACCACTTCTTATTATTTGAAAATCTATAATTGTATTCTAGGAAACCTGAAAATTTCAAATTTATTTTAAAACATGGAATGCATAAATTAGCAAAATAGAAAGTAAAAATCTTTTAAAAGTATTTTTCTTAATTTTATTAAATTTTCACCTAGGATATACTATAAGATATTTAATATGTATGGGAATGCCTGCCATCTAGGGAAGGGGGTGGAGGGAAGGAGGGGAAAAACTTGGAACAGAAGGGAGTACAAGGGATAATGTAAAAAAAATTACCTATGCATATGTACTGTCAAAGAAAATGCTATAATTATAAAAAATTAATAAAAAACAAAATAAAATATAAAAAAATTTATTAAATTTTTCCAATTACATGTAAAATTTTTTAAACAACCACTTAAAATTTTTTTGAGTTCCTTATTTTCTCTCTCCCTCCTTGAGAAGGCAGACAACTTGATATAGACACATATCAAATAAAGCAATAAAAATAAAGTTTAGAAAAGGTATGCTTTGATATTACTCTGCATTCAAAGCTCATCAGTTCTCTCTTTAGTATGTATAGCATTTTTCATTATAGGTCCTTTGGAAGTATTTTACATCATCACTTTGATCAGAGTAGCTGTGTCTTTCGCATTTGATTGACCTTATAATATTGCTATTACTGTGTACAATGTTCTGTATACAATGTTATTCTGCTTCTGCTCATTCACTTTGCATGAGTTCATAGAAGTCTTTTCATGTTTTTCTGAAACCAACTTGCTCATCATTTCTTAGTAAGATAATAGTATTCTATCACAATCACACACCACAACTTGTCAACCATTATCCAATTGATAGGCATCCCCTCAATTTTCAATTCTTTGCCACAACTAAAAATCTGTTATAAATATTTTTTGTACAAAGAAATCTTTTTTTCCCTTTGCTTTGGGAAACAGACCTAATAATGGTATTGCTAAGTTAAAGGACATACATAATTTTATAGTCTATTGAGTGTAGTTACAAATTCTTTTCCTCAACAATTGAAAAAGTTCACAACTCTGCCAACAATGTAGTGGTGTCTCAATTTTTCCACATCACCTCTAGCATCTGTCATTTCCCTTTTCTATATCATTAACCAATCTGGTATTGGAAGTGGTATTTCAGAGTTATGCTCTATATCCTGGTAAGCTAAAAATGGATAGATAACCAAAATGATATGGTTTTTGGTAACTAGAGCTCGGATGGAGAGAAAGATGCTGGTTATGTGGGGAGTGGAAGATTTCAGTAATGTCATTTGGGGGATGAGGAGATAGCATTAGACACATCAGAAGACAGTTTACATGATACTTCACACCCCCATCCCCTTGTAAATGATTTAATACTTGTCAAATTTCAGCCTCACATGAACAAAAATTTCACATGGGAGAGAACTAAGCTCTGGGGAAGAATGAGAAAGAACTTACTTTAGTATGTGAAACTGTAGCATACTCTGTGAGTTCTATAGCCGCAGTACTTAGATTAGGAATTGAGTCACAAGTAGTACACTTCTGGTCTCCTGAATCTGCCTCTGCAACCCAGTGAGGAATGACAAGTTTAGAATTTATGGTATCAATCCATTTGTCATGTCCCTGTGTACCACATTTGCAGACAGCGTCATGAATATAGTCTTTATATATTACCAGGAATAAATCACCTCATTTATTAATATATATTAATATATTGTAGAAAGCTGCATCACTTGTCAGCCCCCATAGCTATCCTCAGGGTAAATCCTTTGACCATCTGAGACATCATAGAGAGCCAAAAGATACTTCCTCACTAGAATATTTTCTAGAGGATTTTCCAGTGAAGCAATTTTAAAAAGAAAGTCATTAGGAGGCAAAACAATAATAGGATAAAGGAAGAGAAGGAAAAGGAAGGAGGATGGAAGGAGAAAGGGGATGGAGAGAAAGAGAGAGACACACACAGAGACAGACAAAGAAGGAGGGAGATAAAGATAGAGAAGTTTTACTGCTGTTGTCATAGGATTCTCTGGAAAGAAAATTATATTGGAGGATTGTTCTTTATGGAGAAAACCTGTAAAGAGGGAGAAAATGGATAGTCATGGATGTGCTAAAGCCAGCTCAACAACTTTCTGCAAAGACAATTGTTAAAATTTTCAGTGTAATCATTTATATCTTAGTAATCAACATATATTACAAATTAAGGCTTGATTTTTGAAAGCTTATTAAACATTTACCAATATACCAAACAAAAGGTGTTGGATTCTGACAGAGTTAAAAGAATGGGAAATGATCCTGGGGGAAAAATAAAATATAGGGTTGCTATTCAGCTTTCTTCATGAGATATAAAAGCAGGATACTTTTGTTATTTCCCTATCTATCTATCTATCTATCTATCTATCTATCTATCTATCTATCTACGTATAGATAGATGATAGATAGATAGATAGATAGATATACACTCTTCAGCAATGAAACCAAATCAGTGTAATTACAATAAAAAAACATCCTCTGAAAAATATAAGGAATTGGCTATGGGGAGAACCTCCTGTCAGGTATAGGACCACAGAATTAGGATACTAAGTTTGAGAGCCATCTGAGTCTTAATTTTGCTGGCCTCCATGAGGTAAGACACTTACGTAGAACCACCAAATCTCAGTGTGATTCATAGTTCAATTTTAACTTGTAAGACTGCTCTATTAAAGCATCCCAGAGTGCTTGACTTTGAGGGGTTTAATATAATTATTTTGGATATACCATAGATCAGGCACAGACAGCTACCACAAAACCAATTTATAGATGAAATAAAGTTGGAAGGACTAGCTAATATATTGGATAACAATTGGAATCTAAAAAGATCTTGTCAAGGTGCAATATTAACCAGATTCAAATAAGATGAAATTAAAAAGGGATAAATGTAAAAGTTTTTCATACAATTATAAAACTCCCAATTTCACGGGTATAAAATGGAGAAACTATGTTTGGACAGTCATCTGTCTGAAAAACATTAGTAGATTTTAATGAACTTAAAGCTAAATATGAGCTGAATATGATATAGCTGCTGAAAAAAAGCCAATGGAATCTTACGCTGCATTGAGACATACAGTCTTATTTTCTTTCCCTGTCTCAATTACTTGTACCCATTCTCTCCAAATTAATTTGTATTTACCTGATCTGTGATTTGTGTTTACTTATCTAATTAAATGTTGTCACATGTAGACATTACTGTTGCAATAGATTGTAAACTCCATGAGGGTGAGAATATTTTCCATCTTGTCATTATATATTCAGGACAAAATAAAAACATGCTGTTCTTTGGGATTATTTGAATAGTTCTTATGATGGCATCAATCGTGGCCAAACCATCACGTGATGCTTTCTCCCATGTAGTTCCTGGCATTTTTGCTTAATAAATGTTTGATGAATAAGTGACTGAATGAATGATGTCAAGGTCTAGAGAGATGATAATTCTCTTGTACCCTAATCAAAACCACAGCAGAAGTTTTGTATTCAGTTTTCATTGTTATATTTTAGGAAGGACCTTTTAAGTAATGTCTTAATAGAAATATATGGTGAAAGACTGTAGGAATATGATACAGAAATGTTTGTGGAAAGAAATAGAGAAGTTAAGCCTCTAAGAAAAAAAAGACATGCATCTATCTTTAAGTATTTGAAGGCTTCATAAAAGAGGAATTGTACTTGTTCTGTGTTGCCCCAGAGAATAGAATGAGGAGCAATGAATGGATGAAAATTACCAAGTAGCAAGTTTGGGCCTGATATAATCAAGAAAAAGCTTAGAGCCCAAAGTAGAGTAGACTTCTTTAGATAAGAGTGAGTCCCTTCTTACTAAAGGTCTTCAAGTAATAATGGATGTCCCACGTGTTTTAGAGATCAATGTTGTATAGCTTTGAATTGAAATTGGTTATCTCTTTTAACACAGAGATTCTATGTTAAGAAAATATACTTACAGAATACTTTCATCTTTTTTTTTGTTTTTTTTTCTTTTCCATGGTTTTCCCCCCTTTTGTTCTACTTTTTCTTGCACAATATAAATATGGAAATATGTTTAAAAGAATTGTACATATTTAATTTTTATCAAATTACTTGCTATTTTGGGGAGAGGAAAAATTTGGAGCACAAAATCTTACAAAAATGAATGTTGAAAACTATCTTTTGCATTTGGAAACACATGACTATCTTATGTATTTGGAAAAAAATAAAATGATATTGAAAATTAAAAAAATAAAAGAACATGTGCTTTAATCTTTCAGAAAAGTTCAAACCTTTTTTTTTCTTTCTCTGAATATGCCAGAAAGTCAGTCCCAAGATAAATAAAATAACTGAGATGGTAGATATCACAAGGCACAGGACTGTGATGTAGCTTTTGTCATGTTCAAAACCTTAAAAAAGAAAATACAAAAAAGCAAAGTCAATGGGAGTAATTTGAACCATGCACAATGAAAAAATTGTTTTGATCAATTAAACTAGAAGAAACTAAGCACTGAAACAAGTGCTGTCCTCACATTTTCAGAAAAAAAAACACCTTGGTTAGTATCAAGGTTAAGAATAATTATAATTCAAATCTGGCAGGATTTCATGATCTCAGGCTTCTCAGAAGACAGTCAGAAATTTACCTTCACAGAGTTTACTGGCAAAAATAGTATAGGTGCTGTTGCTGACAGCGTTCTTGGCAGTACAAGTGTACTGGTCATGGTCACCAGGTTTCCATCTGATGTGGAGGATGTGTCCTTCACTGAATACATTAATTCTCTGTCCCAAAGGCATCCAGTTGTATGTAACATTTTCTCTTACTTGTTCCACAAAACATGTCACATTGATGAGACAGGTACCATTATCATTGATCCTAGGATCTGACATAATTTTTGGCTTTGTCAATCGTTCTGCATGAAGAGTAAAATACAATATATAGTGAAATATTTTGGTTATGCTCCTCCCCCTTTAAAGATAGTCAATGCTTTCCTTAGGCACTATAGATCAGAACCCTGGGTTTCAAAGTCTGCCCTAGAATATTAAAGAGAAGAAGAAATCAGTGACGGTAGACAGTTATCATTCAGTTCCAGTTGCTAACATTACTGAGACTACACACCTAAAGCCAAAAAGGGGGTGAAATGTTCAAGTCAGAAACACCTCCTTTTACACAAACAGAAATATGTAAGGAGAGTAACATGTCCTGGCTTCTCATGTCCCCTTTATGAGAGGTTAGAAACTGCTATTATATTTGTGGGACAGAGAGTAGACTTCCTCCTAATAAGCTTAAGATATTTCATGATGTGAGAAATCAGTTATCCTTAGCTATATACACTTGGAATTCTAATATGTTATTGATGAAAGGAACCTGAAGACTAACACCTCATCCAATTCAAAGATTCTCTCTATAACATCTCATCTAGCCTTTGTTTAAACACATTAAAACAGAGAGCCCACAACCTCATAAAGCAGTCCATTTCAATTTAAAACAACTCTAATTGTTAGAAAGTTCTTTTTAAACATTAAAATATTGTAACTTATAGGATCATAGTTATGGGGAAGGACTTTTTGTGGCTATCGCCTGATTTGACATATAGTAAATTGAGGCTCCAAAAGGTAAAGGCTCCAAAAGTAAAGGAACTGCCTAAAATTTCATGAATGTTTAGGGGCAGAATCAAGATTTAAACTAGGTTTAAATGGGGTTTTATCTGCTGTGCCACACCATTGGACCACCTCCTTTTTTTTTTTTTTTTTTTTTTTTTTTTTTAGGAGTATTGCAAGGTAATTGGTGTTAAGTGACTTGCCCAGGATCACACAGATAGTAAGTGTTAAATGTCTGAGGCCAGATTTTAATTTAGGTCCTCCTAATTAAGGGCTGGTGTTCTATCCACTGAGTGACCTAGCTGCCCCCATTGGACCAAGTTTTGCCTTCATTTGACATTTTTTCTACCTAAAGTCAACATATAGTAAAGGACCTTTATCATAGGATTTTGCATTTCTTCTAGGTATACACTCAAGCCAAATAATCTTTAAATTTAGCCTGTACTCTGAAGTGCTGAAAGAAAGCAGCTTTCACCAAAATCAAGCAGAAATATTCTGCATATTCAATTTTTGGATGTTTCTGTGTTTGAAAAGTGATTGAGGTAAAACTTAATGCTGACCATGGATGAAGAGGTTGAACAACTTTCTAATGGGGTCAGGGATGTTTGCTATAGTTATTTCTGCGGTGTAGAAGCCAGCATCCTCCATCTTCAGGTGACTGATCCGTGGACTATAGGTATTGTTTTCATTGAGGAAATTCACTCTCTCCTTATAATAAGGATTTATCATTACTTTGGGTGGTTTTCCTTCTTTTTCTATCATTAAGGTGGCAAGAGATCTTTGGGAATTCCAGGCAACATATGTGATTCGATTTTCTTTTGGAATTTTTAATGGGAGAATAACAGACTCCCCCAGAATTCCAGTCACGATTAATGGGACTGAGTCCTCTTCAGAAGCACTTGGCTCTGAAAACATAAAAGAAGATCACAGTTAATACATTTCCATTCATTCTTTCTTTCTCTATATCAAGCTAGAGCCCAGAAGAACTCCAGCTCCAGGAGCATTCTTTCAGAAATGGTCTCTTCTAAAGCTCTTTCTAAAGAAGTCTATTCTAAAGACTTCTTGTTTCTGGGCTTTTTCCATGAGCCACATAGAGTCTTTGTAAAAAGTACAACATAATCTCAGGAGTCTATTTTCCTGTCTTACCTCATATCTTGCTTAAGAACACAATACTTCTTGTAGAAAATATGGCAATTAACAGTAGTAAGATATTAGAGTAGCTTTGTGTATAATAAATATAAAGAGTCAACCTTTCAGGATCAGAATTCATGGTTTTGTTAAAAAAATATGCAGAAAATTGGAAAGCAGTCTGACAGAAACTCAATATTGACTAGTATCTTACACTATTTATCAAGATAAAGTTAAAACAGATACATGACCTCAACACAAAAGCAGATTGTTATAAGTAAATAAGAAAAACATGGAACAAATTAGCTATTATTATTTATTTATATGGGATATATTAGCTAGTTTTATGTATAAGAGAAGAATTTATAAATAAAGAAGAAATAAAGGGCATGGTGAAGTATAAAATAGATAACTTAAATTACATTAATATTAATAAGGTTTTGTACAAACAAAGCTAATGTAACTAAGAGTAGAAGGAAAAGAAAAAGTTGAGGAATGTGGAGTGGAGGGTGGAGGTGGGAAACTCCCTCAGCTTCCACCACCACTAAAGATTCTTTTGCTTTTTAAAGTATTTTTCCCTTTGTTCAGATATAAATACTCAAACAATTCTCTGTAGTGGTCAGAGTAGAGGATATGGACTCAGAATTTTGCTTCTTTGCCAATGGCAAACCATTTCAGTATCTTTCCCAAGAAATTCCCAAATGGAGTCATGAGGAGTTGGACGTATTTACAGTGACTGAACAACAACAAAAATGACTCATGGTAATGGGGTGCATGTGGTGCAGCTTTGAGGAGAAATGTAGCATCAGGAGATCTGTTGATCTTAGAATGCTTCTGTTCTAACAATGTTTGTCAATAATCCTAAAGGTTTTTGGCTTTAGGATACTATAGTATAGTCCTACAAACATTGCTGAATGTTAGGTAAACAATCTGTTAAATTAGTGATAACAAAGTTCTTGAGACAATAGTGAATGGACCACCCCTCAAATCTACCTGTAACTCATAAAAGTAGCAAATAAGTAACACAAAGTTCCTGATCTCTATAACTTTTCCTAGAAATTTATCTTCTTGCTCCTGGTACTTTGTTAAATTCTTTTGGAACTTAGCCCACTTCAATTGGCATTACAAGTATAATAAATTTTGCCCCTTGACTTGGAGATGGATTCAAGCCTGCAAATTCTTTTGAGATACCTCATGACACTAATCTACAACTCTAATCTTTTGGGGTTCCTTTGAACCTCAGCAACGGCAGGAATAATACATAAAGCTGTTTCCAGTGAGATGGAATCATAGAATGTCAAAGGTATAAGGGATCTCCACAGTCTAATCTAGCAGAAAAAAAGATTAAATCTATAAGGTAACCAACAAATCTCTAATCAAGAGCTCTAATCAAGGAAAATTAGAACTGATACCTAACTTTCATATCATATTTGACCATTGAGGCAGCAAGATAATATAGTGGTTAGAGTGTCAGGCTAACAGTCAGGATTCAACCTGAATTAAAACACTGCCTCAGGTATCTACTAGATGGCTTATTTGCTTAACCTCAGTTTGTCTCAGTTTACCCATATGTAAAACAGAGATAATAATAGCACCTACCTCCAGGGTTATTGTGAGGATCAAATAAGATTTATTAATGCTTAGCACCATGCCTGGCAATATGTAAATGCTAGTTATTATACTGTTATGTTATGCTGTGTTGTGTTGTGTTATGCTGTTATGTTATATGATATTATATAATATGTTTCTTCTTTCTTGGATGATACAAACAATTGTTTAACAAGTATTTTTTGATGTTATCTCCACAATTCTCACATCTCTTCCTTTTCTACCTTAATTCAGACCCTCACCAACTGTTATAATTAATAAAAATAAAGTACTATGCTTTCATGTTGTTCCTCTTTTCATTTTCTGAAAAGAATAGTTTCTTTGAAAAAAGTAATTACCTCTTTATTAATAATCAATATCAATTAGCAATTGCCAAGACAATACTGAGTAGCAGACTGACTATATCTACAGCTACAGTTATCTCTTTGGGTAATAGGCTCTTTATAGGAAAAGAAGCTATCTTCCTCCAATCTCCAAGGCAAAGAGGACTGCATTAATTAGGAACTGAAAGATCTCTATTCTAGATCTAGTTCCCATGGAGCAGTTATGTCTCCAAAAACACTATTTTATCTCAAAAAGATAAAATGAAATGACATTTGCTTATTTTTCCAAAGAGGATGTTGGGATCATCAATCTATATCTGAAAATTGTAACTTGAAAAGTTATTTAGTTCAACCTCTTAGTATTATGAAGAAAATTGAACCAAGAAATATCCAAGATCAATACAGATCAAAGTAGAACAGGCACTTAAATATTAGTCCTAGGTAACATAGTGGACAGTGCCAGGCTTATAGTCAGGAAGATTTGAATTTAAATCCAGATTAAGCCACTCACTTAACCTTATTTGCTTCAGTTTTCTCATCTATAAATGAGCTGGAGAAAGAAATGACAAAATACTCCAGTATCTTTGTTAAGAAACCCAAAAATGGAATCATGAAGAGTCAGCTATAACTGAACAAAAATGATGCTATTATTGATTTATTTTTGAAAAAAATAACCTCAAATGAAATCAAGAAATCAGACATGACTGAACAATAATAACAATAACTTCTGACATGAAAAAACACTCCTATCTTTTAAATAGATACCTATGATAAAATAAAAACTTCCTTTAGGTGTTGTAAGGCTCAGCTAATACAGAAAATGTGGGAGACCAATCCAAATCCAATATATTTTTATGAATATAGAAGCCTTTCCCTTGAAAAATTGAATTCAGCTTTTCAGAATAGCTGAAAATGAGAAATTGAAGCTCTTATAAATCTTTCTCATTAAATTATAATATCTATCCTTCAAAAAACTCTTTTATCACATGGAGAGGGTGAGTTGGAGTAAGAGTTGGAGCAAGAAGGGAAAAAAATTGCCCCACACAGATGAATTCCACTATAATAAAAGAAGTTATGTGCAAGAGGTGACAACAGGCAAAGAACTTTAATCAGTCTTTCAGTAAATAAACACTTATCAGTCACCAGCTATGTTCTAGGTACTGTGTTAAGTGTTAAGAATACAAATAAGAGCAAAAACAGTCCTTGCTCATGAGGAGTTCACAGTCTAACAGGCGAGAGAGCAAGCAAACAAATATTAGCTTAATTGTCTCTTCTACGTCCATATGTACTGAAACACACTTAGAAAGGTTTCACACAAGAACAGAAATGGGCAAATTTCCATCTGTCTAAGGTAATAGAAGTGAGAACTCCTGACTTGCATACATAAGCCCCCCTCTTCCTCTCTCTGGTTTCACATATACACATTTGCTTACCACTTCCCTCTCACACCTGAAAATGTAGGAACAGTTTGGTAGTTTTCTAGTGCCTCCAGATTAAGGGGAACTAAATGGAAGCAGAGTCAAATCATAATAGAACTTGGAAAGGGATAAACCAGTCAGCCTCCAGGTACCGTGCTTCCTTTCAGCTGTATCTTGACGACTACCATATAGCTTTTTTAGCTGGCAAATTTGCATATATATTGTATAAATATTTCTCTAGGGTTCAGTGAAAGACTTATGATATGTGAGTATTGTATTGGGTAAACTGAAGTATTAAGCAGAAGGGCTGGAGTTTCTCACCCCACCATATGTCTTTTCTCATTTTAGTCAACAAGCATTAAGAGCTGAGGGAATTATGGGAACTGAGTGAATCACATTGACTTCTTGTGACTTAATTCTGAAATAGTATATTTTGGGAAAGCAACAGGATTAGACTTTTCTCTAAAAACTATATACTTATGTATATAATTGACTATATTACAGGCACTATGCTATTGAGGATACAAAAGAGTCAAAAGATAGTTCCTATTTTCAGAAAACTCATAATCTAATGAGGGAGAAAATTAGTCAACAAATATGTTTGATCTATGTAGAAAATAAACAAGTCTATATAGGATAAATAGGACATAATTAAGAGAAGGAAGGCATTAGAATTAAGAGAGATTGAGAAAAGTTTTTTGTAGAAGGTGAGACATTAGCTGAGACTTGAAGGAATCCAAGGATGCTACTAAGTGGAAATGAAGAGGGAGAGAATTCCAGGAATGGGAGACAGCCAGAGAAAATGACCAGAACTGATAGGTAATGTCTTGTACAGTTACTTTATGGTAAAGCTATTATTCTCTAGACCTTCTATTTATGCAAACATATACCATTCTGAGCATGCATGGTTAAAAATTCTATTCCCCTCATCTTGAGCAGAATTGTCAACCACACGAAACTGGTCTCCTCACTGGCCTTTGAATATGTTCTAGTATAAAGAGCACACTATATTTCAAATACCACATCTAACATTTGCTTAGTTGTATGACGATGAAAGGATATGTAAAAATGTAAAAAAAAATGTGACAGGATGTCAGTGTATTCATATTCAAATGATATAAGATGGAAAGAGATTCATGTAGGAGATGCCAAGGCATCTGTTTCCTAAAGAAGATGTCAGTCTAATTTGTGGGTGGGAACAGCCTCTTTGGATTTGTAGTAAGAACTGTCTGCATCTTTAAATCTACCTGAAGGAGACTTAGGCATTCTCTCTTTGTGTGGGAATCAGTATTTTTTTTAATATGTAGGTCCTTTCCCCTTTTTTATTAAAGCTTTTTATTTTCAAAACATATGCATGGATAATTTTTCAACATTGCCCCTTACAAAACCTTGCATTCCAAATTTTTCCTTCCTTCTCCCATCCCTCCCTTAGGTGGCAATTTATTCAATATATGTTAAACATGATAAAATATATGTTAAATTCAATATATGCATATATATTTATACAATAATTTCTACACAAGAAAAATCAGATCAAAAAGGAAACAAATGAGAAAGAAAACAAAATGCAAGCAAACAACAACAAAAAGAGTGAAAATGCTATATTGTGATTGTGGGAATCAATATTGAAGGTCTTATTCATTCACAGCAAGGGTATCATGCTGTTAAGTTAAAACACCTTCTAAGTCTACTGGTCCTGGGAAATAGGCTTTAGGTTTTGATCTGTTTTGTGTGTCTCTTTTCAGTTATATGTACAGAATGTAGAGTCCCAGATCTGAGAGCTTGAGTCATGGGAACCTTGAAGTCCAAGATTCTAGGTTGGATGTTGAAGGTAAATCCAAAAGGGAAGCCCTGGGGAAACCAGAATTCTAGAATATAAGCCTGAAGATGAGTGGGAGGGGAGATATGATGCTTTAGACATGGATCTTGGTGGGCCTAATGAGCTTATGGCATAAAGAACTGAGTTAAACTGGGAACCTAACCCTCTCTCTTCTTAAGAGTGAGGACCATGTAGGGATGGTTATGTCTCCACATTTGGGGAAGGAGGATGAGATATTTGTATGTTCCTTCTTGTTATGCCTTTGTAGTGAATATTAATTGTACCTTTGTAAAAGTTAATCTGACAAGTAATTAAATGGAACTAGAGTGTTTGGACCCTTAATATTGGGGAAACATAGTTAGTGGGGACTTGGTCAATGCAAAGAGGAAAGACTACTCCCTCCAACCTTTGGGCACCTGAGATCTCTGAGGGGTAAGAGATGGAGTAGAAATGTGACACACTTGAACTTCAGGCAGTAGAGACCAGCCTAATCACTGTTTTATCTGGATGTAGTGAGAGACTTGAGACAGGAAAATCAATATCTGGACATGTAATACAGACTTGAAATGTCTAGAATTGCTAGCAGATAGGGATCTTTCCCTAATATTTCATTCTCTATTCTCAACTTCTCATCTGAGAAGTTTATCCTCAGGGTTCTTGGTTTGATGTGGATACATAGCAAACCCAAGAAGACAAAATGAGCATATGTAATTATAGTTAGGAATGGGAATTAAAAAAAAAGAATATTCTAGTTAGTATGAATTGAAAAAAATATTTATTCCCACAGAGCTTGAATTTAAGGAAAAGGATCCATCACATCCTGCTTGGGTATTTTCGCTTTACTTCATAGAACTGGTAGGTGGGCTGCATTGAAGTCTCAATATCTTGAGATTGACCACTGTCATTTGGACTTCTGTGGGAGAATTCTATGAAGCTGCTAGAGTAGGTTGCTAAATTTCAAGTTCTCTAGATTTCCACCCAAAATAGAACAAATTTGTGCCTCAGGGCCAACATAAACTGGTGAAAAATTCAAGACTTAAGGCAGAACTGGGATCCTCCCAGAAAAATCCAAGAAGATCTGAAGAAAGCCCCCAGGCCAGGGATTAACCAGTGGGAGATGCCTCCAAGTTGGCTCCACAGAAACTGTAAGTGGGGACCCCAGATTGAGCTGGGTTTAGCAGGAGCCTAAGCAAGAACCACAAAAACTTTCACCTCCTGTACTGCAAGCAGAGTGTAGGGGAGGGGAGACGTTGAGTCCCGGAAGACTGAGGAAACCTCTGCGGATTAGCAGCCTGAGGCCCAGCTGTGCTGCAGAGACAGGTAACTGGCTAAGAAGGAAATAGCATACCAGAGAAACTGCTGGTTTCAGGCACTCATAGGAGGGTTTGGGATTCTAGTCAGAGGGAAGAGCTGAAATGAAGCTGGAGGAACCATCCCCCCAGCCCACAATTAGAGGTGCTCACATGAATACCTCTTATTTTTTTAATATATTATTTTTTATTAATTTTATAATTATAAAATTTTTGACAGTATATATGCATGAGTAATTTTTTTTTATAACATTAACCCTTGTATTCATTTTTCCAGATTTTCCCCTCCCTCCCTCTACTCCTTCCCCTAGATGACAGGCAATCCCATACATTTTACATGTCTTACAGTATAACCTAGATATATGTGTGTAAATCCAATTTTCTTGTTGCAAGTTAAGTATTGGATTCCAAAGGGAATACCTCTTATTTTGAAAATAAAATTAACTAGAAAAGAAGAAAGAATCCAACATAGAAATTTATTATAGGAGCAGAGAAGACCTAGGTTGATCTTGAGAGGATAATGAAGTTAAAAAAAGCTTCTTCTATTCCAAAAGGTAAAGTAAAATGGCTCCCTGCTCAGAGAGAATTTAAAGAAGAACTGAAAAATAGAAGAATTTAAAAATTAAATGAAAGACAATGAGGAAAAATAAATAAAAAGCCATCTCCCAAAACCTTAAGATTATGGGAAAAACGTTAACCAACAAGAAAAGGAGATACAGAGTCTCAAAGATGAAAATAATTCTTTGAAAATTAGAATTGGGCAAGAGGAAGCCAGTGAAGCTATGAGAGATACAGAAATAACAAAATAAATCATAAAGAATTAAAAAATGGAACAGAATGTGAAATATCTTATAAGAAAAACAAGAAAACCAATGGATATGTAAGATTTTAGTTGAGGCAGCCAGGTAGCACAATAGCTAGAGAACTGTGTCTGGTATCAGGAAGGCTTGAGTTCAAATTTAGCCTCAGACATTTACTACCTGTATGATCTTCTACAAATCACTAAATCTTGTTTGCTTCAGTTTCTTAATTTGTAAAATGAGCTGGAGAAGGAAATGGCAAACCACTTCAATATCTCTGCCAAGAAAATTCGGAACGAGGTCATGAAGAATCAGACACAATTGAAAATGACTGAACAATAGCAGCAATAAATTTGAAGATTACCACTAAAAGGACTCCCTCACCTCCAGAGGCAACCCATTGCATTTTTGGTTAAGCTCTAATTCTTAGAAAGCTTTTTTGTTAGCAAGCCTACATTTATTTCTATGCAATTTCCATTCTGTTCTCCTGCATTGGACCTCTTGGACCAAATAGAACAAGCCTCATACATTCATTTATTCATTTTTTAAAAATAGCCCTTCCAATAGTTGAACACAACATATTTATTTTTATCTCTATTTCTATTTCATGTCCTTTTCCACTTTCTGATTATTAAGAATCACACTCTCACAATTTTCAAGTATCACTGACCTTGGGTCAACAATAACATTCTCCAGTTGAACCATTCAGTACCCAAGGAATATAGTTCATTTTGACCATGGGACTTGAAAATGGTAAAAATAACTAAATATTCTTTTATAATTTACTATCAGAATTGGATGCTTATTAGTCATTTTTAATATCCAATCCAAAGAGCCTTCTTCTTGACAAGAACAACAGTAAGAAAATAAAAATTGAATAATAATGTTTTCTTTCTGTTGTTAGTTATCATCATTATTGTTGTTTGATTGATAGGGTATTAAAGCAGGAATCTATAGGTTCAAATTCAACTTTATTTGCTTATTACTTATGAAATCCTGGATAGTTACTTAATCTCTCAAATTTGTTTCTTCCTCTGAAAATGGAGACATTCATAATACCCACTTCACAGGGGAACAAATAAGATAATATGTTGGTTGTAAAGCACCTGAGAACTTTAAATCATGATGTGAATGGTAACCTTTTTTATTACTATAGTCCAATCCATCCTTTGCAGTATTCCTATACCTTTTTTTTTCTCCTCTTTCCCCAATTTATGTAAAAAGAATCTACCTCATTTTATCTTCTCCATTTCTTTCTCTTTTCCTTTCTTTTTCTATCCTTTGTTGTTATTGTTCAGTTATTTCACTCCTTCAGGGTTTTCTTGGCAAAGATATTAGGAGTTATTTGCCATTTATTTCTTCAACTGATTTTACAGATGAGAGAAATAAGACAAATGGGATTAAGTGACTTTTCTAGGGTTACACAACTAGTAAATGAGACCAGATTTAAAGTCAGAAAGATGAGTCTTCCTGACTCCAGGACCAGCACCTATCCATTGTACTATTTGTTGTTGTTATTCATCCTTTGTTTTTTGAAGAAGACCAAAGACAAAATGAATACGTAATGTCATGATATTCAAGTGAATTTCTCAGTTAGCCTCAATTTCTCTTCCACAGTCAACAAAGTCCAGCAGCTCATCATTAGGATGACTGGTGACTTTACCATCTAGATGCCTTTTAACTACCCTTGGTTGTTTTTGTTATATTCAAATCACCTGCTCAAGATGAACTATATCCCCAAATACTGAATAAATTGGTGAATTTGAAAATTATAGAGAAAGGTAAAAAAACAAAACAAAACAAAAAAAGATTTAATTACTGTTATGAATTCATTCTTACTCTAAGCTCTTAACATACAGAGGATCTAAATTTGAGAATATCACAACTCATTCCATACCAGACAAACTCATATCCTTAAGTTTATGTCTACCTAATCCCCATTTCTCACCTATGGCTTTATGTGGCAGAGAAGACATAAAGCCAGTTTAGGGATTCACTCCATACATTTATGCCTATGAACATAAGACCAGGGGGACATTAAGAAGCCACTACTGCATCCATCCTACAACAGCCATTATCCTGTTCTTTCAGGCATCCTCTAAAGACGAATCAACTTTGGACAGAAAGCAGTCTTTGGATCCTCTGGACATAAGAGAAGTCGACTCTTGTCCTATGTCAAAATCAGAGTCTAGTCCAGTAGATTTAATAAAAGAATCATTTTCCATTCATGGGAAATTTCTTCTAAGTTATCCCCCAGAAATAGTTGAAGTCTACAATTATTCTATAGACCACAATTGTAACAAATGGCGAAATACCTTATAATAGGAACCAAAATGCAAAAAGATTTAAAGGAGATCCACAGAAGGCACAGACTGTTTTATTTTTGACTTGTATGCTCAACATTTAGCAGTGTTCCTGCATATAGCAAACACTTTATAATCTTGTTAAATTGAATTGAAGTGAAAAGCAGTTAACCCTTACTGCCTCTTTTCTGAGACAAGATAAAGACTGGATCCTGGTAAGCTATTTGGACTTACCGGTAAGTAGATAGAAGAAGAGGAACAATCTTTGGAGGAAACAGGCCATGTGTCTCGATTCAGGGCTCTGTGACACCTCAGCTTTAGAGAGAGATTCACTTCTTTGAAATTACCAAGTAATTTTGTCATTTGGAGGAGGGCCTAATGAAGGCAGCAGCAGAAGGCCATGGAAGGCATAGGATGACAGAGAACATTCCCAGATTTCCTGATCCAGATTCCTTATCATATAGAAGAGACTTTTTCAAAAGAAATTTTTTGTTTGTTTTTGTTTATTTAGGGGTTTTTTTTGTTCATTAAATAAATATTGGGCCTTTGAATTCAACTGTTTCTGAAAACTGCTTACATATGTAGTCTGATTTCTTTTCTATTTCTTAACTAGTTCAAAATAATTTTAATGACTATGTTTACAATATAATTTGGACTTTTGGAATACCACTTTCCTTTCATTCCTATTAGTTTTTTTTTCATTATTTCCCTTGAGATTTTAGTCCTTTTCTGCTCAGTACAGAAAATGACACTTAATAGACACTTTAAAATAGTTTATTGATTATTTCACTGATTAATTCTTGCAATATCCAGAGATCCAAAAAAGCAAGACAATTTATCTGGTAACTCAAGACAAGGGTTCCATCTGCTGGCTAATGCAAATATAAAAGCATGAATAGCTAGTGGAGTCTAATGTTCGATCATGTTTGGTTACACACTTGTTCACTTTTGGTGACCAAATAAGGGCAGCTGCCTTTGCACAGAAGAAGAAATATACCTGTCCTTATTGTCCCTCTATTAGATTGCCTTATTAAATTAAAAAAAGTTCTGATTTGTCTAACTTTGTGTGAAAAATGTTTTATAATTGTATTCATATAGTTCCTAAATTTGTCTTTGCAGGAAGACACCCAAATATTTTATTTTGTCTAGTTATTTTAAGTGGAATTTACCTTTCTATCTCTTTCTGCTGGGCTTCATTATTAAATGCAGAAATGCTGTTGATTAATGTGGGTTTGTTTCATATCCCACAACTTTTCTAAAAATGTTGTCTCAAGAAGGTTTTGGGGTGATCCTCTGGGATTCTCTAAGTACACCATCATATCATCTGCAAAGGATGATAGTTTTGTTTCCTCATTGTCTATTTTTAATTCCTTTAATTTTTTATTCTTTTCTTATTGCTTAAGCCAATATTTTTAGTATAACATTGAATAATAGTTTTGAGAATGGGCATCTTTGTTTCACTCCAATCTTATTGCAAATGTATTTAGTGTCTTTTCATTATAAATAATGCTTACTGATGGTTTTAGATAGATACTTCCTATCATTTTAAGGAAAACTCTATTTATTTCTATGCTCTCCAGTATTTTTAATAGAAATGGGTGCTATATTTTGTCAAAAAGCTCTTTCTGCATATATTAAGATTATCATATAATTTGTTAGTTTGGTTATTGATTAATTGGTTAATTTTTGTGTACATGCCATATACTACTGAGAAAAGCTATATTCATTTCTACTACCATTCAATTTTCTCCAAAAGTTGATAGATCTAACTTTTCTAAAATTCTATTCACCTCATTAATTTCTTTCTTGTTTATTTTCTGGTTAGATTTATCTAATTCTGAAAGAGGGAGGTTGAGAGCTTCTAGTAGGATAGTTTTGCTGTCTATTCATTCTTGGAACTAATTTAACTTCTCCTCTAAGAATTTTGATGCTTTGCTACTTAGTGTATATATGTTTAAAACTGGTATTTCTTCATTATCTATAATACCCTTTAAAAAGATGTTTCTTTCTTATCTTTTAAAATTAAATCTATTTTTGCTTTTGCTTAATCTGAAATCAGGATCATTACCCCTGCCTTTTTTTTTTTTTTTTTTACTTCAGTTGAAGCATAATAGATTCTGCTCCAGCCTTTTACCTTTACTCTGTAAGTATATCTTTGCTTCAGATGTTTCTTGTAAACATCTGGTTTTTAATCCACACTGCTATCTGCTTCTGTTTTATGGAAGAGTTTGTCCTATCAAGTTAAAATTATAAGGTCAGTATTTCTGCATCATCTTGTTTTCTCCAAGTTATATTTTTCCTTTTAATATCATTACATTAAAGCCAACTTATAACTACACCCTCTAAGTATATCCCTTTTAACTGCCCTGAAAAAGAAATAATTCTTAAGAGTTACATGTATTTTCTTCCCATTTAGGGATGTAACCATTTTAACCTTTAAAAACACATTTTTTTTCATCCATTTATCTGTTTATGCTTTTCTTGAATTCTGTATTTGGAGATCAATTTTTTTTTGTTCAGCTCTGATCTTTTCAACAGAAATGATTGAAAATCCCTTATTTCATTGAATGCACATCTTTTCCCCTGAAAGATAATATAATTTTGCTGGATAGTTCATTCTTAGTTGTAGTCCAAGCTTCTTTGCCTTCCAGGATATCATATTCCAGGCTCTTTTATTCTTTAAAGTTGAAGCTGGGGGCAGCTAGGTGGAGCAGTGGATAGAGCATCAGCCTTGAATTCAGGAGGACCCGAGTTCAAATCTGGTCTCAGACACTTAACACTTCCTAGCTGTGTGACCTTGGGCAAGTCACTTAGCCCCAGCCTCAGGGGGGGTAAAAAAGTGGAAGCTGCCTGATTATGGTTCCTTGATATTTGAATTCTTTGTTTCCAGCCATTTGTAATATTTTTCCTTAATCTGATAATTCTGGAATTTAGCTACAATATTCCTTAGACCTTGGGGTCTCTTTCAGGAGGCAATTTGTGGATTCTTTCAATGACTATTTTACCCTCTAATTCTAGGAATATTAAGTGTCTGAGACTGGATTTGAACTCAGGTCCTCCCTACTCTAGGACCTATGCCCTGTCCACTGTGCCATCTAGCTGTCCTTCATAGAATTTTTATTTCCATTTTGCCAATTCTATTTTTCAAGAAGTTTTTTTCTTCAGTATCTTTTTTCCATTTCATCAAATTTATTTTTCAAAAAGTTGTTTTCTTCAGTCAAGTTCTGTGCTTCCTTTTCCAATATGTTGACTTTCCCCCAAAAACTTTCATAACTGTATTACAATACTCTCATTTATTTTCTCCATTTTCCCTTCTATATTTCTTTTAAGCTCCTTTTTGAATTCTTCCAAGAGAGCCCTTTGATCTGGAGATCAGTTCATCCCCTTTTGAGGCTTCATCTGCAGGTTTTTTGCCTTTCCTGTCCTCTTCTGGTTTTGTGTTCTGATCTTCCTTGTGTTCATAGTAGCTCTCTATGGTCAAAGTTCTTTTTGCTTTTTGCTTATTTTTAAAGGTTGAAGTCTCTTCTTATGGCATAGGGGAGATTGTCCCAAACTTCTTCTGCAGGGTGACAAGGACTTTTCACTGACTGTGCTGGGGCCTACTATCAGCTTCCCTATTGCACTGAGTATCTGACCAAGTCCTGACCGTCCTTTCCTGAAGTCTTTGCAAGATATCTTTTTTTCTTTATTTTTTTATTATAGCTTTTTATTTACAAAACATATGCATGGGTAATTTTTTTTAACATTAACCTTTGCAAAATCTTCTGTTGCAAATTTTCCCCTCCTTCCCTTCCCTCCCTCCCTTAGATGGCAGGTAGTACAATATATGTTAAATATGTTGAAATATATGTTAAATCCAATATACGTATACACCTTTATACAGTTATCTTACTGCACAATAAAATCAGATTTAGAAAGAATGAGAGGGAAAACAAAATTGCAAGCAAACAATAACAAAAAGAGTGAAAATGCTATACTGTGGTCCACACTCAGTTCCTATAATCCTCTTTCCGGTGCAGATCGCTTTCTTCATTACTGAACAAGTGGAAATGGTTTGAATTAACTCATTGTTAAAGAGAGCCACATACATCAGAATTGATTGTTGTATAGTCTTATTGTTGCTGTGTATAATGATCTCCTGGTTCTGTTCATTTCACTTAGCATCAGTTCATGTAAGTCTCTCCAAGCCTCTCTGTAATCATCCTGTTGGTTGTTTCTTACAGAACAATAATATTCCATAACATTCATATACCACAATTTATTCAGCCATTCTCCAATTGATGGGCATCCATTCATTTTCCAGTTTCTTGCCACTATAAAAAGGGCTGCCACAAACATTTTTGCACATCCCTTTCCATCCTTTAAGATCTCTTTGATATATAAGCTCAGTAGTAATACTTCTGGGTCAAAGGGTATGCATAGTTTAATAACTTTTTGAGCATAGTTCTAAATTGCTCTGCAGAATGGTTGTATTCATTTACAGTTCCACCAATATCCAAGATATCTTAAGCTGGAAAATTATTACACTTTGAATGTTTGTGGGTTCTGTCACTCCAAAATCAGTTCAGAGGCTTGATCTAGTGTTGATTCTGAGGGAAGCCAGAAGAGCCCCCCCATCCTCACTCCCATCCCATCAAAAAGGATTTTAAAAAACAATATAAGAAAACTTGGGGGAAATGAGAGTAAGGCAAGAGAATCATGAAAAGAGTCAACAGCTTGATAAAGGAAATACAAAAATATTGGAAAAGATATGCAAAAATAACATATAGAAATAAAATTTTGACACAATTTGCCATAAGCCTTCATGACTGACAGTATCAAAAGCCTTGATCAGATCTATGAATATTGGATACAGACATCTGTTGTGTTTCTGGCATTTTCCCTGGAGTTGTTGGGTAGTAAACACCATTATCAACTGTTCCTCAGTTCATACTAGTTCTCAGGTAGACGATCTTTTTCTAGACTCCGGTCAACCTCCTAAGGACTCTGGCAAGAATCTTGCCATCAATGACCAAGAGAGAAATCTCCCTGTGATTGTCACAGAACAATCTATTCCTTTTTCCTTTATAAAGATGTTCAATGGAGGCATCCTTGAATTCCTGAGGCATAATTTCCCCTTGCCATATAATCTGAAAAATTTTAGTCAACTTTTATATGAGCAATGGACTTCCCACCTTGTAAACCTCAGCTGGAATAGAATCAGCATCCAGTGCTTTACCATGCAAAAATAGCCTAATAGCTTTCAAAGTCTCTTCTTCAGTTGGAACTTCAGGTAGGGAGTGATTGTAAACAGTCAAGAGCTTCAGCATTGATTAATGGTGGTTTGTTGAGAACACTATGGAACTATTCAGCCCACCTCTCTAGGATCATGTCCTTATCACTAATCAGTGTGGCACTATCAACACTGAATAGTTGAGATGCATCATAAGTCTCTAGCCCACAAATAACCTTCGGTGCTTTATAAAAATGCTTTGGATCGTTACTATCAGTATAAAACTTAATTTCATCTCCCTTCTTGCTGAGCCAAGAATTCTGCATCTCTCTTAAGTTTTGATTATACTTTACTCTGATGGAATTGAATGCTACCTTCTTAGAAATGAATGAACTATCCTGCTGGTACAGCCTGTGGAGTTTGTTTTGTTTTGTTTTGTTTTTCATTTAGCCGCTTCTGAATTTCTCTATCATTTTCATCAAACTAGTATTGATGCTTGTGAGTGTTCTGCCCCAGATGAGCAAATACAGTGCTGTACATCAAATATCTGAAAGCTGCCTGTTCCTTTTCTGTTCCATTGTTGCCAATTGTATGTTGGCTCAACTTACCCTCCAAGTTGGTAACAAACTGTTCCCTCTCAGAGAAGCACTTTAATCTATTGACTTCAATTCTTCTAGTAGTCTTTTTGCCTTGGGGCTGCCACTTTTGTTGAATATGAATATTCACTTTGGAGAGGATAAGTCTATGACCATTCCAGCACTTCCAGCACTCTTCACCACATATTGCCTTTGTTACTCTCACATCCTGACTGTATCTTCTCCTTACAATCACATAGTCTACTAAAAAACACAAATTTGCTCTGCAGGTACATTCATGAAGTTTTATTGTGTTTAGGTAAAGAGAATGTGATGAGAAAGTCATGAGATACACAAGTCTTCAGTAGTAGATGACAATTGCTATTGCTATTTTCAACTCCATTCCTCACAAAGACCCCTTGTCATGTCTGGTAGTCTGAGATACTTTACTATTAAAGTCACCCAAATTATAAGCTTGTCCTCTTTTGGCACAGTGTTGATAAGGGTCTCCGAGTGTTAGTAACTTTTTTCCTTTGGCTTCATTAGGGTTCATCATGGTGGAAATATAGGCACTGATGACAATGGCATGGCATTTTCCTGCAAATGGTAATCACATTGTCATGAGCTGGCATTCGCTCCTTTTGGAAGATGTGAGCTTGTTTACTAGATTAGTTTTGATTGCAAAATGTACACCAGCTTTACATTGTCCCCTTTCACTCTAGCCACGTCAGAAAAATGTGTATCCATCTCCTAGCCTTGTTTCACTCAGGGTGCTGTTTGACTGTTATACCTATTGAGTTCTCTTACAACAAGTTCTTCCTTCAGGTCTACTGAATTTTGTATTTTCTGTAAGTTTGTATTACCTTCTATGTATTGATGGTAAGTGAAATCAAATTTTCAGAAATTTTTGTACATTTTTTTAGTGTCTTGACAACAGGGTGGGATCTCTGTTCACCACAGTAATCTGACCAAGATTTGTAAGCAGACAATTTTTAGGGCACCTTTTCTAGCCCCTTCCTCACACATGGAGGAGAGCAGTAAAATCCTTGTTGTTCAGACACCCAGGGGACTACCAAATTCCTTTGCTACTTTCAGGGGAAAGACAACTCTATGGTCTGGGCCATCTATGTACAGGGCTGTGACTATAGTTCCCAATGTAACCTCACCTGCTGCTCCATCCCCCACCCATTGCCACAGGGCTTTGAGCGTAGAAATGGTAAAATGGTATGATGATGTCTTTTGATCCAAATTCCTTTGCTACTTTCAGGGGAAAGACAACTCTATGGCCTGGGCCATCTATGTACAGGGCTGTGACTATAGTTCCCAATGTAACCTCACCTGCTGCTCCATCCCCCACCCATTGCCACAGGGCTTTGAGCGTAGAAATGGTAAAATGGTATGATGATGTCTTTTGATTTGTGCATAAATTGGATATAAGTGAGGCAGAGTTGCACAAAGTCATCAGCCTCACACTCTGTTCCAAAGCCACCACTCTCAAGCCAGTACAGAGTCAAGATGACTGAAGATGATTCTAGATGAAGTGAATGATCTTTGTGTCTAACCCCAAGTGCTAAGTACTCCATAACACCTGCTTCACCTGCCTTCATGGTCAGTGGGACAAATTCTTCTCCTATGTTCATTCCGTCAGAAGTTTTTATGTGCTTGATATAGACACCTTTCAATTCATCATAGGTTTAGAAACTCTTTGTCTACCTTCCGCCTGGTATAGCCCGTCTTCCAAAATGGTTTATCAGAGTGATGAGGTAATAGAGAACCTCAAAATGATGAGGTAACTTGCACCAAATCATGAGGTAAATACCTAATAATGAGGTATATACCTCAATAGGATTAAGTGAGGTCTAGTGGCAGGATTCTGGGTACAGGGAGTCACACGGAGCTCCCCTGCAACCCCCTTAGGATTCGGCGCAAGGATACAAAGTTAAGTCAGGTCTAGTGGCAGCGAGAGTCCCCTGTAAATGAATTTACAGCCCGAAAACCTAGATGGGTAAAAGATTTATTGCAGGGTTTAGAAGCAAGGTTAAAGTCTGGTTAGTAAAAGGCATTAGACAGAGAAAGATAAACGCCAAAAGCGGAGGGGACAGAGAATCTCTGATGCAAGCATCTTGACTGGCATCTTTCAAATCTCTGAACCAAAGATGGTTCTAGCTTTGCTCTTTTTGTCTGCTTGAAGAAGTAATGGGCGGAGCTCAGGTTAATTCTTTGAAGGCCAGATTTTTGGCGGGCTTTATCCAAGCCAGCTCAGATCCAGTGGGGGGCTGGGTACAAGCCCAAACTAGTTTGACCAGATCTTGTATCAAAGGTCCAAGTCCCAAAGGAAGTTGTAGATCAAACAAGGAATACCAAAGGGCTACCGCCCTCAACAAGAGTATACATGCTATAACTTCCTAGAGCCACAGGTAAGAGTTAGATGGATCAGGTGGACAAAGATGGAAAGTAGTCCTCTTAAGGACTCTGCAGTCTTCATACCAGAGGTACTAATCTTCCCCCTCTCAAGGCAAGGGTACGGTCATGGGAGATAACTATTTCTTTTTTTTTTATTATTTTTATTTTTTATTATATATATATTTTTATAATATTATCCCTTGTATTCATTTTTCCAAATTATCCCCCCCTCCCTCCATTCCCTCCCCCCGATGACAGGCAATCCCATACATTTTACATGTGTTACAATATAGTCTAGGTACAATACATGTGTGTGAATATCATTTTCTTGTTGCACAATAAACATTAGAATCCGAAGGTACATGCAACCTGGGCAGACAGATATTAGTGCTAACAATTTACATTCACTTCCCAGTGTTCCTTCTCTGGGTGTAGTTATTTCTGTCCATCATTGATCAACTGGAAGTGAGTTGGATCTTCTTTATGTTGAAGATTTCCACTTCCATCAGAATACATCCTCATACAGTATTGTTGTTGAAATGTACAGTGATCTTCTGGTTCTGCTCATTTCACTCAGCATCAGTTGATTTAAGTCTCTCCAGGCCTCTCTGTATTCCTCCTGCTGGTCATTTCTTACAGAGCAATAATATTCCATAACCTTCATATACCACAATTTACCCAACCATTCTCCAATTGATGGATATCCATTCAACTTCCAGTTTCTAGCTACAACAAAAAGAGCTGCCACAAACATTTTGGCACATATATGTCTCTTTCCGCTCTTTAGTATTTCTTTGGGATATAATCCCAGTAGTGCGCTGCTGGGTCAAAGGGTATGCACAGTTTGATAACTTTTTGGGCATAATTCCAGATTGCTCTCCAGAATGGCTGGATTCTTTCGCAACTCCACCAGCAATGTATTAGTGTCCCAGTTTCCCCACATCCCCTCCAACATTCATCATTATTTGTTCCTGTCATCTTAGCCAATCTGACAGGTGTGTAGTGGTATCTCAGAGTGGTCTTAATTTGCATTTCTCTGATCAGTAGTGATTTGGAACACTCTTTCATGTGAGTGGATATAGTTTCAATTTCTTCCTCTGAGAATTGTCTGTTCATATCCTTTGACCATTTATCAATTGGAGAATGGTTCGGTTTCTTATAAATTAGGGTCAGTTCTCTATATATTTTGGAAATGAGACCTTTGTCAGAACCTTTGTTTTTAAAAATATTTTCCCAATTTGTTACTTCCCTTCTAATCTTGTTTGCATTAGTATTATTTGTACAGAAACTTTTTAGTTTGATGTAATCAAAATCTTCTATTTTGTGATCCATAATGATCTCTAGTTCTCCTCTGGTCATAAATTCCTTCCTCCTCCACAAGTCTGAGAGGTAGATTATCCTCTGTTCCTCTAATCTATTTATTATCTCCCTCTTTATGCCTAAATCATGGACCCATTTTGATCTTATCTTGGTATATGGTGTTAAGTGTGGATCCATATCTAATTTCTGCCATACTAATTTCCAGTTTTCCCAACAGTTTTTTCCGAATAATGAATTTTTATCCCTAATGTTGGTATCTTTGGGTTTGTCAAAGATTAGGTTGCTATATATGTATCCTTTTTTGTCCTTTATATCTAATCTGTTCCACTGATCTACCGGTCTATTTCTTAGCCAATACCAAATGGTTTTGGTGACTGCTGCTATATAATATAGCTTTAGATCAGGTACACTTAGACCACCTTCCTCTGAGTTTTTTTTTTCATTAGTTCCCTTGCAATTCTCGACCTTTTATTCTTCCATATGAATTTTGTTGTTATTTTTTCTAGGTCATTGAAATAGTTTCTTGGGAGTCTGATTGGTATAGCACTAAATAAATAGATTAGTTTGGGGAGTATTGTCATCTTTATTATATTCGCTCGGCCTATCCAAGAGCACTGAATGTCTTTCCAATTATTTAAATCTGATTTTATTTTTGTGGCAAGTGTTTTGTAATTTTTCTCATATAATTCCTGACTTTTCTTTGGTAGATGGATTCCCAAATACTTTATACTCTCAACATTTGTTTGGAATGGAATTTCTCTTTGTATCTCTTGCTGTTGCATTTTGTTAGTGATATATAAAAATGCCGAGGATTTATGTGGATTTATTTTGTATCCTGCCACTTTGCTGAAATTTTGAATTATTTCTAGTAGCTTTTTAGCAGAGTCTTTGGGGTTCTCTAAGTATACCATCATGTCATCTGCAAAAAGTGATAGTTTAATTTCCTCATTTCCTACTCTAATTCCTTGAATCTCTTTCTCGGCTCTTATTGCCGAGGCTAGCGTTTCTAGTACTATATTGAATAGTAATGGTGATAGTGGGCAACCTTGTTTCACTCCTGATCTTACTGGGAAAGGTTGCAGTTTATTTCTATTGCATATTATGCTTACTGAAGGTCTTAAATATATGCTCCTGATTATTCTAAGGAATAGTCCATTTATTCCTATACTCTCAAGAGTTTTTAGTAGGAATGGATGTTGGATTTTGTCAAATGCTTTTATGGTTCTTATTAATTTGATTATTAATATGGTCAATTATATTAATAGTTTTCCTAATATTAAACCAGCCCTGCATTCCTGGAATAAATCCTACTTGATCATAGTGTATTATCCTGGAGATGATTTTCTGAAGTCTTTTTGCTAATATCTTATTTAAGATTTTAGCATCAATATTCATTAAGGAGATTGGTCTATAATTTTCTTTCTCAGTTTTCGATCTACCTGGTTTAGGTATCAGTACCATGTCTGTGTCATAAAAGGAGTTTGGTAGGACTCCTTCATCCCCTATTTTTTCAAATAATTTATATAACATTGGGGCTAATTGTTCTTTAAATGTTTGGTAGAATTCACATGTGAATCCATCTGGCCCTGGGGATTTTTTCCTGGGGAGTTGATTAATAGCTTGTTCTATTTCTTTTTCTGAAATGGGACTATTTAAGCAATTTATCTCCTCCTCTGTTAATCTAGGGAGCCTATATTTTTGGAGGAAGTCATCCATTTCACTTATCAAATTTATTGGCATAAAGTTGGGCAAAGTAACTCCTTATTATTTCTCTAATTTCCTCTTCATTGGTGGAAAGATCCCCCTTTTCATTTGTAAGACTATCAATTTGATTTTCCTCTTTCTTTTTTTTTTGATCAAATTTACCAAAGGTTTATCTATTTTATTGGCTTTTTCATAAAACCAACTCTTGGTTTTATTTATTAATTCAATAGTTTTTTTACTTTCAATATTATTGATTTCTCCTTTTAATTTTTGTATTTCAAGTTTAATTTTTGGTTGGGGGTTTATAATTTGGTATTTTTCTAGCCTTTTAAGTTGTAAGCCCAATTCGTTAATCTTCTCTTTCTCTATTTTCTTCAAATAGCCTCTAAAGATATAAAATTTCCCCTTATTACTGCTTTAGCTGCATTCCAAAGATTTTGATATGATGTCTCATCATTGTCATTATCTTGGGTGAAATTGTTAATTGTTTCTATAATTTGCTCTTTCACCCAGTCATTCTTTAAGATGAGATTATTCAGTTTCCAATTACTTTTTGGTCTATTTACCCCTAACTTTTTACTGAATGTAGCTTTTATTGCATTGTGATCTGAGAAGAAGGCATTTATTATTTCTGCCTTCCTACATTTAATTTTGAGATCTTTATGTCCTAATATATGGTCTATTTTTGTATAGGATCCATGAACTGCTGAGAAGAAAGTATATTCCTTTCTATTGCCATTCAGTTTTCTCCAAAGGTCTATCATACCTAGTTTTTCTAATGTTCTATTTACTTTTTAAATTTCTTTCTTGTTTGTTTTGTGGTTTGATTTGTCTAAATCTGAGAGTGCAAGGTTGAGATCTCCCACTATTATAGTTTTACTGTCTATTTCTTCTTGCAGTTCTCTTAACTTTTCCTTTAGAAAGTTAGATGCTAAACCACTTGGTGCATATATGTTTAGTATTGATATGGCTTTATTATTTATGCTACCTTTCAGCAGGATATAGTTTCCTTCCTTATCTTTTTTACCGAGATCTACTTCTGCTTTTGCTTGATCTGAGATAAGGATAGCTACCCCTGCTTTTTTGGCTTTACCTGAAGCATAATAGGCTCTGTTCCAACCTTTTACCTTTACTCTGTATGTATCTCCCTGCTTTAAGTGTGTTTCCTGTAGACAACATATTGTAGGGTTCTGCTTTTTGATCCAATCTGCTATCCGTCTCCGTTTGATGGGATCGTTCATCCCATTTACATTTACAGTTAAAATTACTAATTCTGTATTTCCTGCCATCGTATTATCCCCAGATTATGCTTTTTTCCCTTGACCCCCCTGATCCCCCTCCCTGATATTTAATTTACAGACCCCCCTTGTGACACGCAACCCTCCCTCTTTTTTTTTTTTTTTTTTTAGGATCCCTCCCCCCTCCCTCCAAGTCCCTTCACTTATTCTCCTTTTCCTTTTCCCTTTTCCTCTCCCCCCTTTTAATGAGGTGAGAGAAAATTCTCTGAAAAACAAATATGTTAATTATTTACTCTTTGAGCCTCTCCTGATGAGAGTAAGATTCACACAATGATTCTCCCCCTCACTAAGTTCCCTCAGATATGGTGTATTTTCTATGCCTCTTCCTGGGATGTAGTTTCCCTCTTTTTATCATTCCTTCCCCTTTTTCTGAACTGACCTCCTTCCCTTTACTACACCCCCCTTTTTTTCTTTTATATCAGTAAAATCAAATTATCCTTGAGTACTTTTTATATACCCACAACAGAGTTACAGTTCTCAAGGGTTCTGTGTACCTTTTTCTGTTTCTCTTCAGTCTTGTGGATGTAGATCAAATTTTTTGTTTAAGTCTGGTTTTTTTCTTAGAAACATATAGAATTCCTCTGTTTCATTGAATGACCATCTTCTTCCATGGAAAAAGATGCTAAACTTAGCTGGGTAGTTCATTCTTGGTTGCAGTCCTTGATCTTTTGCCTTACGGAATATCAGGTTCCAGGCCCTTCTATCTTTTAATGTGGAGGCAGCCAGATCTTGGGTGACCCTTATTGTGGCACCTTGGTATTTAAATTGTTTTTTTCTAGCTGCTTGCAGGATTTTCTCCTTTGTGTGGTAATTCTGCAGCTTAGCTACTATATTCCGTGGTGTTCTTTTTTTAGGGTCTATTTCAGAAGGAGTTCGATGAATTCTTTCCGCATCTACTTTCCCTTCTGTTTCTTTTATCTCTGGACAGTTCTCTTTGATAATTTCCTGTAAAATAGAATCTAGGCTCTTTTTTTGGTCATAGTTTTCTGGAAGTCCAATAATCCGCAGATTATCTCTCCTAGATCTATTTTCCAGGTCTATAGATTTTCCCAGTAAGTATTTGACGTTAGGGGGCAGCTAGGTGGCGCAGTGGATAGAGCACCAGCCCTGAATTCAGGAGGACCCGAGTTCAAATCTGGCCTCAGACACTTAACACTTCCTAGCTGTGTGACCCTGGGCAAGTCACTTAACCCCAGCCTAAAAAAAAAAAAAAAAAAAAAAAAGTATTTGACGTTGTTCTCCAGCTTCTCATTTTTTTTTTGTTTTGTTTGACTGATTCTTGGGTTCTCTGTGAATCATTCATTTCTATTTGTTCCATCCTGACTTTTAAGGAGTTATTTTCTTCTTTCACAGTTTTTAGTTCTTTTTGTAAATGCCCAATTTCGTTTTTAAATGAATTATTTTGCTCTATTGAATTTTTTTCCATTTCCCTAATTTTTTTTTGAGAATTATTTTCTTTTTCCAATTCAGAAATTCTATTTTCTTGAGACTTTTTTTTATCTTTTCCAATTCAGAAATCCTACTTTCCTGTGTTTTTTTTAACCTTTTCTAATTCATAAATTTTGTTTCCCTGCATCGCCTGTGAATTCTTTATTTTTTCCAACTCCAATTTCAGGACGTTGTTATTCTCTATCATAGCTTCCCTTTCCTTTCCCCATTTTTCTTCAAACTCCCTTAATTTTTTAAGAGTTTCTTCTAGGAGAGAGTTATGTGATGGGGGGCAGGAATCGTTCCCCTTTAGGTTGTTATCTGCTGTCTCTCTGCTGTTAACTTCCTCGGGGTTGGATACCCGCTCTTTCTCTGTATAGAAGGAATCTATAGTTTTTTGGGGCTTTTTGCTCATATTTAAAAAATCTTTTGGGGTCTGTCCCTGGGGTAGGAAATTATTTATTTACTTCTTTACCAGCTTCCTCCCAGACCGGATGGATGCAGCGACTACTGCGCCTGAGCAAAGAGAGAGCTCTGGGAGAGAGTTCCCCACCCCCTCCCTGGAAGTGCCTCAGAGGTGATTAGCACTGCTGTGCTTCGAGGGCGTTGAATAGTAAAGACAGCACAAAGCCCAGCCTATGTGTCCGGGTGGGGCGTGGATGTCTGCAGCAGGTGACGTGAAAAGCCCCTGTGCTCAAACTGGAAGTGTCTGCCAGAAACCCCGGTCCCTAGTTCAAAGGTTCCGCTTCTCTGGGACTTCCTGGAGCTGAGTTCCACTCCCTCCAGCTAAGCTAGGCAGTGTGTGTTGCCTTGGGCCGTATCCACCCACTTGTCAGTCTCTTAACTATTCTCAGGAGGTAGCTGAGGCCACACCCCCTGGTGCTGAGATCTGCTGAGTCACCTCCAGGGTCCGGGGAAAATCTAATCTGAGTTTTAAAATATTTTGGCTTTCTCTTCTGAACTGCTAAATAATTAGCAGAGAAGAGCTAACAGCCTGTGCCAGATTCCTTTACCTCAGTGGCTTCTCTGATCCCAGAGCCCTTCCCAGCGCAATGGGCGCAGTGTGCCAGCTACCCCACCGTCTGTGCTGGTCTTTCTTATTCCTCCCCTGAGAACTGACCTTTCCTGTTGGAACTCCAGATTCTCTTCAGCTGGTAAGTCGTGCTTCCAGTCCTTGTGGTATCTATCAGTCCTGGACTTATTCTGAGGCTTAATTTATCTAATTGGTTGTGAGGGAGTGAGGAGGTTCACAGAGTCATGTGTTTCTTCTCTGCCATCTTGGCTCCACCCGGGAGATAACTATTTCAATACCAGACCAAACAGTTATAAGACTGGTCATTTTTACTAAAACTCATTTACCCAGAGAGAGTCAAAAAGGAAAAAAAATGAATATTTTACAAATATTACAACTTCCCCATTTTTTAAATTTCAGACTCCTCCCCTTCCTCCCGCACCTCCAGAAGAGGGTTATCTTTTGTAAGGGAGCAGGAAGTGTGAGGGAGGTTAGACATCTTTTCTCTTCAAGTGGATTGAATAACCCAGACTACAGAAGGAAACAGCATGATCTTTAGCTGGTGGAGGCTGTGTCTGCTAATGCTCATGATTTCCTCTCAAGGTACTTTATATTCATCTTTAGCTATCTCTTTGCTGGGAGGTTCCAGGATTAGAAATAAAGGGAAGTTGGGGTGACAATTCATCCGTGAGTTTTCATAATGTCTGATACCTTTGCAGCACCGAGACAGCCTCAGCTGGGAGTGTTGTCAATCAGAAGGCAAATGCTTGTTTCATATGAAGCTAATTCCCCTTTTCAACAAATAGCAGCCAAAAGAGAAGGCTATCTTTACAGGTTTATTTTACAATATTCCCCTTTAGGAATTCTGTATTCCAGTCAAGATGATAAATTTTATGTTCACTGAACTCAGTAATTCATTTTCTAATTCTACTTTTACTTCTACTAATCCTTTATATCTGGATTGCATTCCTTCTACACCTTTACCTCTTAGAATCTCTGGCCTCCTTCATATGCCATGTCCTATAGTAAACTTTTCTGTTTTCCCCTAGTTGTTAGCACTCCTTCCTTCTCAAATCATCTTGTATATATTTACCTATTATCATTTAGTAAGACCCAAGTAGAGGATAAGGGTCTTGAGGACAGGAATTGGTTTTAATTTTTCTCTTTGTGCCAGTGCCTAACAGCATGTTCTAGGTATAGTAGGCACTTCATATATGTGTCTATTGGCTTATTGGTATGGGATTTTTTTTTTAGTACAAAGATATATGTATATATATATGTATATATGTACACACACATATATATGTTTTTATCATAAACATTCCTTTTTAAAAATTTGAATTATAAATTTTCTATCTCCCTTCTACCCACTGAGAAAGAAAGCAATATTATATCTCAATTACTTATGTGAAATTATAGAAAACATTTCCATATTAACCATGTTGCAAAAAAATGAGAAAAATTAAGAAAGTGAGAAAATTATACTTCAATTTGCACACAGGGTTCTTCACTTTTTTCTCTGGAGGTAATTTTTTTTTTTTATCATGAGTCCTTTGGAATTGTGGATCAATTTATTAATCATGTTTTTAATATGTAATTCTGACAATTAGTGAGAGAATCATAAAAAAATAAAGATGAAATGTATCTTAAAGGCCATCTGGTCAAAGACTGTTTTGCTTTTCCCTCATAGTTTAGGGTCATTTGTGATCTTTACAAATATCATTTTCATGTCTTCATCCAAGTTACTTATAAAAGTATTGAACAGTGTCTATGTACAGGTCTCTAAGATACATCACTATAGACTCTTTCAGATTCACATTAAACTATCAATCATCAATCTTTGATAATTCAATCAGTTAAAAATCTAATTTGACTATAATCCAGTCCTTATCATTTCAATTTGGTTCAAAACCATCATTAAAAATTATTAAATATCTTGCAGAAATCCAGTTATATTTACCTAATCTATAAGAATGGTGATCATATTTTTAGTTTAAAATTGTTTTGACTGGGGCAGCTACATGGTTCAGTGGACAGAACACCAGCCCCGAACTCAGGAGGACCTGAATTCAAATCTGATCTCAAACACTTAATACTTCCTAGCTGTGTGACCCTAGGCAAGTCACTTAACCCCAATTGCATCAGCAAAAAAAGTTTTAACTTTTTAGTGACTTTTTTCTAAATATCATCTCCTCTTTTTAAAAACTATATATCTTGGAATTTTGTTGAATATCAACATAAAGCTTATTGGTCTAATTCTTGGGATCTATCTTTTTCTTTTTAAAATTTTTTCTTTAATTTTCTAGCACTTATAATATTGTCTATGGCATAATAGAAAAATTTGACAATGATTCTGTGATCAATTCTGTTCTTTTTTCCAGCAGTGATATATGAAATACCACATGTATCAGCAGAAATGTTACAATCATTATGGATTGCAACACACATATGTGGATATGTGTGTGAAGAAAATATACATCCCCTAATAAACCAAATAAGTCTTATAGACATATCCTAACACTTTAATTATAGACAAAAGTCGTTGGGTACAAATGCAAGTGGTCATTTTAGATAGGAAGAACCAATTCATTTTCTATATCTTATAGAAAAAGAAAGCAGAACTCAAGGACAGATGGTGATTCACTATCACTTTATTTTAGTGTACTAAAGTATTCTGAGAGTCAAGATAAAGCAAGAACTTGCCATAAGGATTTCTTAATCTACAGTAAAACGAATTTTTTAGCTCTGTCACTATACTTAATTTACTCATTTAACACTGAATCTCCTGCCAACTGAAGTCTATGATAAAGTTTACTTTGCCACAATATATAACCATAATCAGGGAGACAAAACAACTGGGTTGTGGGTACAGGAAGGTATCAGTTGCTACCAGTAACTCTAATAAGATCATCAATTTCTTTCCAGTTATGAAGTATCATGTAAAAGCAGGGAGAGCCTATACCTTTAACCTTATACTCCTAAACAGTTCCTTATACTGTTACTATAAGAGATCTTTATGTGTTGAAATGAGAGAGACAATGAGAGACAGGTGAAATATCTTTAAGCACAGCTTTAAGGAGTCTGGGTACCTGGATAATTTTAATAGAATTTCTCTTCTTCTGAACTATGTATCTTTCTAGGAAAGGTTTTGTAAAGTAGGCTATTTTGCAAGCCTTCTGAAATCTCATCACATACACCAAGGGGATGGGCGATGATGACTCTCATACAAGATCAGTCACAGCTGTGATCTAAACAACATGGTCTTGGCCATTCACCATTCTCAGTCCTCCTTATATTATGGTTCACAGGATCCTGGCAGTCAGTTTTGAATACCAACTTGGATACTAACCAGGTTTCTTTTAATTTCTGTGCTGGTCACTTTTGATTTTTTTGAGCCTTAGTTTCCTTACCTCTAAAATAAGCATAAAAATAAAAAATGAGCAAAAAAAGCATTTTGTAGATTTGTTTTGAGGTTCTTATGATATAATATCTAGTGTAAAGCATTTGGCAAACTTTAAAACATTATGTGAATGTCATCTATTATTATGTCTGATAGTATGATAATGCCTTTCAATGGCACCATCAAGATACTTCCTTGGCTATGATTTTTATCATCCTATTACTAACAAGGTTTTTGCTTTGATTCTGGTTGGCAGTTTACTCAGCAAGAAATGTGCTGTGTGTTGTTGGTGAATCTGTAAATCTCAGTTTCTCTGAACTCAATCCTGGGCCTTACTCAGAAATCTCTTGGTTTTACAATGAAACCCAGAAGATCTTGCTATGGGAAAGAGAAGAACAAACTAAAATATTTGAAACCAATATGAAAACACGAATCCATCTTGGTGATGATAATATCACTTTACACATCCGACAGCTTCGGAAAGAAGACAGTAGTACCTATAAGCTCCAAGCCTCCTTACTGAGTACAAGACAAGAACTCTCAGAACATGTCAGACTGGATGTATATGGTAAGTTAAGCAAGAAAGAGGAAAGAAAAAGAAGGAGAGTTGAGGCTCCAGCTAGACTAGGATGAAATACGGGCTTATTTTACTCAAGTAAAAAAGGATTAAGAGAGAATATTAAAGATGAGAGTAAAAATATGGAGAAAATTCAGAGGTCAGATAAAGACTTGCTTTGCATGTTCTAAGGGCAGGGCAAACATCAACTTTACTGAAATATGGGTTTTGAGAATAGTGAGAATAGGTGGAGAGAGATCTTTGACAGATGGATTTGAGATTTAATATGATATAAAGTTATTATGGATGCCTGAGCCCCAAAGTACTATGTCAAAGGATATATTTGCAGAAAATTAGTGCCATAGTGGGGCATCAATAATAAGTTATAAGTTATAATAAGTAAAAATAAGATAAAGCTAGTAGGAGGGCATAATCTAAGAAGAGAATTGAGGTAGGCAGGACAGGACTAGAAGTTTCTGTCATTCAAGAGGGACAGAATTCAGGTTCTGGAAGAATGTACAGGGATAGAAAGCTGATATAGACAGATAAAACATTTATCAAGACACACATACATAGATAATACACACATACATATATGGAATGTTACAGAGATAGAACAAGATTTGGTTGCAAAGAGTCAAGGATGACAAAAAAGTAATGAACTCAAACATAGGAAAGATGGCGGTATCCTCAAAAGCAAGAGAAAAACTGAAAAGAATTTTGGGTTTGGCGGGGAGGGGAGGGCATAGCGATGTCTGCTGAATTTGAGTCTCAATCACACAAGAATACTTTTGGGCAAGACAATCTTGCAATGGGGAGTCACTAGAGAATATGGAGATGTAACAAGAGATGCAAATTTAAACTCTTTTGCTATACTATTTCTCACTGATCAATAGATAAAAATTGAGACTATGGAAGAGCAGGTCCTCACATTTATCACTAGAAGAATCACAAATTTGCACAATCTTTTTAGACAGAAAGCGAGAATGCACTATAAAAATTACAAGAACATTTGTAATTTTGACTCAATAATTTCACTGTTTTTAAGGACATAGACCATAAATGCTTTTGTGTGTGTGTGTGTGTGTGTGTGTGTGTGTTACTAGGAGCAACAAGAAAAAAATTTTTAAAGAGTTATTTCTGGGCAGCTAGATGGTGTAGTAGATAGAGTACCAGTCCTGTAAGTCAGGAGGACCTGGGTTCAAAACTGATCTCAGACACTTAGTAGTTTCTAGCTGTGTGACCCTGGGCAAGTCACTTAACCCCAATTGTCTCAGGGTAAAAATTGCCTCAGCTTAAAAAAATGCTTTGTTAAAAAAGAGCTATTTTGTAAACAAAAAACAAAAAACAAACAAAAAAAACCTATTTCTGGTAAGATTGACATAAAAGAATTATAAGTAATAATGAAAAGTAATGTTCACCAAGTATGGGCAATGGTAGATTACTTTAAGGTATATTAATATAACAAAAATGATAATATAATTAATGTCAAATATTATGTATATTATGAAATCTGAAAAGAAGTTTATTAAATAATACAAGATGAAAAATGGAAGAATTTGGAGAATAAAGTATATACTATTACTCAAAAAAGGGACAGATGAATGAGAATGGAGAGAAAAATCACCAGGTGAAACTGGGTCCATTAGAAAATAGAAAATCAAGCCAAGGATAGAACAGGGATGAAGGCAGAAATCAATGGATCAAGACAAAGATGGTTACACTATGTGCAAGAATATATACTTATCCCACACATTCTGAGAGAATTCAGTCAGGGAGCTTTTGGGGGATTACTTATAATAGTCTGACTCTTATAAATCATTATTCTTCCCTTTAACATTTATGTAACTTGAACAAATCACTTAAGCTTTTGGGAGACTCAGTTTCCTATATGTCAAATGAGGGCATTGGTCTAAATATCTTCTATCCCTTTCTTATATTTATGATCCTATACATTACAATGATTTAAGGGGAAAAAAGGAACTTTCTAACAACTTAACTTGTTTAAAATTGGAATGGACTGCTTTGTGAGGTCATGGACTCCATGTTTTAATGTATTCAAATAAAGACCAGATGAGATGTTGCAGAGAGAATCTTTAAATTGGATGAGTTGTTGTTTTTCAGGTTCCTTTCATCTCTAACATACTAGACTCCCAAGTGTATATAGCTAAGGCTAATTGATTTCTCATATGATGGAACATCTTAAGCTTAAAGGAAGAAGTCTTATCCTTTTCCTTGTCCCTACAGCAGACTGCCACTATTTGTAAATATATGTCCTTTCCCTACCATCCTTTTCTGATCAATAACAACCTAGAACAGGTAAATTATTTCCCAGAATGGTTGGAGGAAAACATGACTGCCATGGGCACTATCACTCTCTGTCCCACAAATGACAATCTTTCACATATGGGACCTGAGAAGCCAGTATCTATTGCCCCCCTTACATGCTTCTATTTGTGTAGAAGGAGGTTTTTCTGTCTGATCTGAACACTCCACCCCTTTGTAACTCTAGATGTGCAGACTCAGGTAATGTTAGCAGATGAAACTGGATGGAGAATATCCTGAATCACTGATTTCCTCTCCTTTTTGATATCTTTAGGGTAGAACTCTGAAATATAGGGTTTTTAAATTATTGACCATCTTTAGAATGGGGAGGAGCATAATTAAAATATCTTATTGATTATTACATGTTATATTTTATTTATATTATATATTTATCATATTTTATATTATATTTTACTTTTCATGCAGAGCGATTGACAAAGCCCAAAATTGCATTGAGTCTTAGTTCCAATGATAATGGCACCTGTCTCATCAATGCGACATGTTCTGTGGAACAAATAAGAGAGAATGTTACATACAACTGGATACCTTTGGGACAGAGAACTAAAGCATCCAGTGAAGGGATCATCCTCAGTATCAGATGGAAACCTGGTGACCCTGACCAGTACACCTGTATTGCCAGGAACCCTGTCAGCAACAGTTCCTATACCATTTTTGCCAGTAAACTCTGTGCAGGTAAATTTCTGACTGTCTTCCCAAGAGCCTGTGATCATGGAATCCTGCTGGGATTTGAATTATAGTTGTTCTTGAACTTGGTACAAACTCAGTATCTACAGGAACAGACCTTCTGAGATTTGTCACTTGCCATGCCTCTGCCAAAGGAAATACTCTTGTTCTGAGACTCTGAGAAAGGTATTTGTTTCAGTGATCAGTTCCTCTAGATGAATTGAAAAAAAGTAATTCTTTTATTGTGCATGGTTCCGATTACTCCCAGTGACCCTGCTTCTTTGATTCTTCTCTTTTAAGGTGTTGAATATGACAAAAGCCACAATAGACTTCTGTACCTCATGCTGGTTACAATCTTGATTATTCTCTTTATGTTGAGGCTGTCAAAATCCTAAAAATCAAATATGTCCCATATAATATCATAAGGGGTATACAACTAGAGGAAACAGTCAGTGGAGAATATATTACTAGAGATCAGAGCTCTAAAGTTGAAAGAACCTTTGAAGTCATCTACTCTCACCTATTAATTTTGCGGATGAGAAAAGTGGTACCCAGGCAATTTAAGTGACTCATATAGTGTCACATAGGTAGTTTCACACTCTAGTCTTCTAACTTCCAAACCAATGCTTTTTCCATAGTATCTAGCAGAGTACTTCAATGTGTCTCAGATAATAATCGAAGAGCTGAATGAGGCATTCAACATGCTGAGATTGGTCCAGTTCCAGAAAAAGTTCCTGGGATTATGATTGGAACCATAAAAATGGCAAGATTATCTACAACTTAGAAAGATTAGCTTAGATCTCTTAGCTACCAGGGACATACATTAGTGATGATTCCTTTTTATATGAAATCTTTCGTTCATAACAAGGGGAAAGATAATCCTTTAACTCAGCTATTTTCCTTATCTTTTCTTTTATTTCAGGTCTTCTCAATGCTTCTTTCAAGACCTTTTTTTTCCCTTAGAGACATTCCACACTCTGTATGCCCCTGGCGGTTTAGGCTCCTCCTCCAGTCTTTCTGGTCCCATATTAGAGTGGGAACATGGCAGCCCTTTGGGGAAAAGGAGAGGGCTCTTAACAATTGTAATCTTGGAAGCAAGAACAATATTTTCATCTTCATATCTCACAGTGTATTATATGGAACAGGAATTTAATGCTTGTTAAATTAATGAATGAAGAAACCTTGAGTTCAAATCCTGTCTTAGAATTCAGTGTTTCGGACTGCTGCCACATTTCTGAGCACCAGAGTAGAAGCTCCCCATAAGACCTAATACTATACCTTTATTGTAAACAAGAGCAAGCAAACTTATAATTATAGTGTTCTGTCTCTCCTTGGCTTAAAAAAAAAAAAAAAAACTGTTGTCTTCCTTAAACATTTACATGCAGCTCACAGGCTATTATGTCTCTTTGTACCAATTCCCTTCATGCTTTCCTTTCCATTTTAGATGCTCTCCTGAACACTGACCCTAATATCCATCTGCTCTTGGTGACTTTGTTAATTGTGGGGGGAACAAGACATTATGTTGCATGTTGCATTATGTGTATGTGTGTGTGTGTGTGTGTGTGTGTGTGTGTGTGTGTGTGTTTGAGGAAACTGAGACACATAGTGACTTGTCCAAGGTCACACGTCTAGTAGATATCTGAAACTTCAGAATTAATATGGCAGCTGCACTAGCTCTAGAGTTAATAAGACCTGAGTTCAAATTCTACCTCAGACATCTAGCTTTGAAGTAGAAGGGAAAATAATTTCACCTCTCTCAATCCTTTTTCCTTAGTCTATAAAATGAAGAGGTATGTCCAGATGATCTTTCAATATCATTTCAAGTTTGTTTCAACATTCCCTCTAGGATCTGGCATGGAAAATGATCCAACTGGATTTTATGTTATCCCAGAGAATTGATATTGTACAGTGGAAAGAATGTTGAAGTTAGAATCTAAAGACCTGAATTTGAATCCAGACATTGCCACTCATAATTTATGTAACTTTTGGCAAGTCATTTTATCCTGATAGGTCTCACTTTGCTCATCTGTAAAATAAGAGGGTTAGACTAGATGACCTTTAAGGCCCATTCAAGCTTTTTTATTCTTCTCCTTTCACACTGGAAGACATCCTTATTGAGTCTTGATACACAAAGTAAAGGTAAAGAACTAGAAGAATGAAGGTGAGGTACTTGAGCTTGGACTCCTTCTCTCTAAGAATTCAGTGCTAAACTCATGACATTTGTTCGAAAATTTGAGATCTCGAATTCAGAGGTGTGTCCTGGGCATAATGGGGCTAACCTCAGGAAAGAAATCTAGGCATTTCACCTCCTTGAGCTTACTCTACTTGATAACCCAGAGCCACTAACTTGATAACTCTAGTACAATGCCTCAAGGACTTCATGGGCTTAGATTTTCTATTCTTTCTTTTTTCCAGGCAAGACCTCTAGAATGTCCTTGAAGTTGCTAGTAGTCATTCTATCCTCCATCTTCAGCCTCCTGTTCGTTCTGAATTAGACCTGATTACGACCGCTTTGTTGGACTTCCAGGACTCAATGATGGTTAGGAATGAAGAAGAATGAAAAGAGAGAGTGGCCTTTCTTCTCATGTCATTCACTTCATTAGATGGATCTGACTTTCTGGAGCTACAGCTATCGCCACCCTGGGACTCAATGCAAGGACTCTGGCAAGGCAATAAAACAATTGATAGAAAAGTGTAAAAATAAACCAAGAGGAGATGAAACTCTCCATATTTGCTAATGACAAATTGTCTTACTTAGAAAATGCTAGGAAATGAACAGAAAAATTAATTGAGGCAATAAATATCATCACCAAAGTTTCAGCAGGCTACAAAATAAATCTATATAACAAAAGTATCTGGATATTACACCACCAACAACAAAAATCCAAGAAGCAACAACAGACAGGGAAAACTCATTTAAATCACTAAAAACGTACAAGGTATTTGCCAGTAAATCTATCAAAGTATATCCATTACTCATAAAATTCCATTATAAAATGCTCTTTAAAAAAATAAAGAACAACTTAAGTATTTGGAGAAATAGTCAATAATCATGGCTTGGACATGCCAATATAATAAAAAATTATAATACAGAGCTAATCCTCAGTTAAATGTTGTACTAGTCAAATTACTAAAAGGATACCTTAATAATAAAAACTTCACTGGGATATGTGACCCTAGCACCCTAGCCAAGTCACCCAATTGCCTCAGCAAAAAACAAAAACAAAAAACTTCACTGAAAGAACAAATAATCTATAGTAGAAGTTCTTAACCTAGATCCATGGAAAAATTTCAGGGAATCAGTGAAGTTGGATGGTTGGAAGGGAAATTATATCTTAAATTTCTGTTACCTCTTTTGAAAACTTAGCATTTCCTTGAATGAGAATATAATAACATAAAACTTTATTAGATAGCAGAAGGGGACCATGATAAGATTAACTCCTGATCTAGGATATCAAGAGAAATAATGGGGAAAATAGGAATGAAAGGGAAATAGAACTTCCAGATCTCAAATTATATTATAAAAAATCAATTATCTGGGAGCAGCTAGGTGGCACAGTGGGAAAAGCACCAGCCCTGAAGTCAGGAGGATCTGAGTTCAAATCTGACCTCAGACAACACTTCCTAGCTATGTGACCTTGAACAAGTCATTTAACCCCAATTGCCACAGCAAAAAGCAAAAAAAAAAAAAAAATCGATTGTCAAAGCCACTTAATGCTAGTTAGAAAAAAAAATTCAATTTCAGTTGAATATAGTAGTCAAGAATGAAACAAATAATGAAATTCATAACCCAGGTTTTGATAAGTCTTAAAATATTAATTACTTGGGGAAAACTATTTATTTGATTTAAAAGTGATTTCAAAAGCTAAAAGCTGTTAGCTTAGACTAACAGCTAACATTCATGAAAAATTTTAAATAGTTATAAAACCTTTATATTAAACATTTCACTATTAAAAAAATTAGAAGGGAAGCAGATGATATGTCTTTTAAAGTTATTGTACAGGTGAATTATCAAACAAGGAATGGAAATGTTTAACAAAAATAGCTAATTGTCATTTTTATTATATTAGCTTGGCTTACCCATGAGCACTTTATGTGCTTACAATTGATTAGATCTCATTTACTTGTGTGGAATGTGTTTTATAATTACATTTATATAGTTCCTAACTTTGTCTAAATAGGTAAACTTCCAAATATTTTATATTATCTAAAGTTATTTTAAATGGAATTTCTCTTTGTATCTCTTGTTGTGTATGTTGGTAACATATAGAAATGCTAATGATTTATGTGTATTTATTTGGTATCCTGCAACTTTGTTAAAATTGTGCATTTTTAGTAGTTTTTTTAGTTGATTCCCTAAGTATAACATTATATCATCTGCAAAAAGTGATTATTTGGCTTCTTCATTACCTATTCTAATTCCTCTCATTTCTTTTTCTTCTCTAACTGCTAAAGCTAACATTTCTAACACAATATTTAATAGTAATGGTGATGGGGACAACCTTGTTTCACCCCTGATCTTATTATTGGGTATTATTTTAGTTTGTCCCCAATACATATGATGTTTGCTGATAGTTTTAAATAGATGATCTGATCATTTAAAGGAAAACTCCATTTATTTCTGTACTCTCTAGTGTTTGTAATAGTAGTGGGTGTTGGATTTTGTCAAATGCTTATTTTTCATCTATTGAGATAATCATATGCTTTCTGTTCATCTGGTTATTATGCTAATAGCTTTCTTAACCAGCCCTGCATTCCTGATATAAATCTCATTTGGTCATGGTTATATTATCCTGATGATTACTTGCTGTAATCTCTTTGTAAATATTTTATTTAAGATTTTTGCATTAATATTCATTAGAGAAATTGGTCATAATTTTTTTCTCTGTTTGGATCCTACCTGGTTTAAGTTTCAGCACCATGTCTGTGTTATAAAAGGAATTTGGTAGCACTCCTTTCCTTGTTTTTCCAAATAGTTTACATAGTATTGGAATTAATTGTACTTTAAATGTTTGATAGAATTGACATTAATCTATCTGACCCTGGAGATTTTTTTCTTAGGGAGTTGATTAATAGCTTGTTAAATTTCTTTTTTAAAAATAGGATTGTTTAAATAATTTATTTTCTCCTTTGTTAATTTGGGCAATCTATATTTTTGTAAATATTCATCCATTTCATTTAGATAATCAGATTGGTTGCTCTAAATATCTCTTTATTGGTGGAAAGTTCAATCATTTCATTTTTGATACTAACAATTTGATTTTCTTCTTTCCTTTTTCTAATCAAATTAACAAAAGGTTTATCTATTTTGTTAGTTTTCCCATAAAACCAAATCTATTTTGTTTATTAATTCAATAGTTTTCTTACCTTAAATTTTATCCATCTCTCCTATTATTTTCAGAATTTCAAATTTGGTATTTAATTGGCAGTTTTAAATTTGTCCTTTTTCTAGCTTTTTTAAATTTCATGTCCAATTGATTAATATTTTCTTTCTCTATTTTATGCAAGTAACAATCTAGAAATATAAAACTTTCCTTAAGAACTGTTTTGACTGCATCCCATAAATTTTAGTATGTTGTCTCATTATTGTCATTTTCTTGGATTACATTATCGATTGTGTTTATAATTTTTGTTGTCACATTCACTCATTCTTTTTAGTTTCCATTTAACTTTTGGTCTATTTTTTTCTGACCCTTTATTATATGAAATTTTTATTGCATCATGATCTGAAAAAAATTGGATTTACTAGTTCTGCCTTTCTGCATTTGATTTTGAGGTTTTTATGCCCCAATACATGGTCAATTTTTGTGTAGTTTTCATGTACCATGAGAAAAAAAGTATATTACTTTCTGTCTCCATTCAATTTTTTCCAAAGGTCTAGCATACATAACTTTTCTACTTACTTCTTTAACTTCTTTCTTATTTATTTTGCAGTTAGATTTATCTAGTTCTAATAGAGCAAGGTTGAGATCCCCCACTAGTATAGTTTTGCTGTGTATTTCCTCTTGCAGCTCTCTTAATTTCTCCTCTAGGAATTTAGATGCTATACCTCTTTTTGCATATATGTTTAGTATTGATAGTACTTCCTCATCCATGGTACCTACCCTTAAAAAGATGTAATTTCTTTCATTATCTCTTTTAATTAGATGTATTTTTCCTTTTGCTTGATCTGAGATCAGGATCACTACCCCTAACTTTTTTTTTTTTTTACTTCAGCGGAAGCATATAGATTCTGCTCCAACTTTTTATCTTTATTCTCTATGTATCACTCTGCTTTAAATATGTTTCTAGTAAACAACATATTTTAAGATTTTGAGTTTTTAATCCAGTCTGCTCTCTGCTTCCATTTTATGGGAGAATTCATCCCATTCACATTCACAGTTAAAATTATTGACTCTGTATTTCTTGCCATTTTAGTTTTCCAATGTTATATTTTTCTTTTTCCTTTTCCTCTTTCCCTCCTCCCCAGTGTTTTACTTCTGACAACCACCTCCCTAAACAGCCCTTCCTTTTACAGTCCCTACTCCCTTTCTTATCATTTTCCCCTTCTATTTCTATTCTCTCTTCAATTAACTTTCCCTTTCCATTCCTCCTTTCTCTCCTACTTTCCTATATTGTGAGGCAAGTTTCTCTATGAAACTAAATATGCCTGATATTTTTTTTCTTTGAGACAAATATGATGAATTTAAGATTCACACAATGTTCATCCCCCTTCCTTTTGTCTTTTTTGCCTCTTCATGAGATATAATTTATCCCATTTTACCCTCTTTTTTCTGTTCTAGTACAATCCCTTTTTTGCTTCTATTTTCTTTTTTATATCATCACAATAAAGTCAAATTATACCTATGCCCTGTAAGCGTACCCATAACAGAGATATAATTCTCAAGAATTAAACATATCATCTTCCCATATAGGGATGTAAACTTTTTAATGCTCTGTTCCTTTTTATAAAAAATAAATGAAATTACCTATTTCACTGAATTTCCATCTTTCCTCCTGAAATATAATGCTTAATTTTTCTGGATAGTTGATTCTTGGCTGTAATTCAAGCTTCTTTGCCCTTCAGAATATTATATTCCAAGCTCCTAGATTCTTTAAAGTAGAAGTTGCTAGGTCCTAGGTAATCCTGATTGTGGCTCCTTGATATTAAATTGTTTCTTTCTGACTACTTACAACATTTTCTTCTTAATCTGATAATTCTGAAATTTAGTTATTATATTCACTGGAGATTTCATTTTGGAGTTTCTTTTTTTCATCATGCTTTTCAGGTAGTCCAATAATTCTTAGATTGTCTTTCCTGGATCTATTTTCCAAGTCAGTTGTTTTTTTTTTTTAATGAGATATTTTACATTGTATTCTATTTTTCCTTTTTTTTTTTTTTTGTTTTATTTGACTGATTCTTAATGTCTCATTGAGTCTTTCACTTTCATTTGTTCAATTATTAGTTTTAGTGAATTATTTTCTGCAATTAGCTTTTTGATCTCCTTTTGCATTTGGCCAAATGAACTTCTAAATGAGTTGTTTTATTCATTGGATTTTTTTCCCCATTTAACAAATTCTGTTTTTCAAAAAGTTGTTTTCTTTTTCCATTTTGACAAATCTATTTAAGTATATTTTTAAGGAGTTTTCTTCAGATAATTTCTGTGTTTCCTTTTCCAAACTCTCCTGCAAAGTTCTCATTTCCTTTCTCCATTTTTCTTTTAATTCGCCTTTAAGATCTTTTTTTTTTTTTTTAATTCTTCCAAAAAGTCTTGTGAGATGGAGACCAATCCATTTTTGTCTGGAGATATTTTGTATTTACCATTCTCAGGGTTTGAAATCTGTTTTTTAAAAGCTATTTATGATGAGAGTTCTTTTTTTTGTTTTGTTTTGTTTTGTTTTTTTGTTTATTTTTAAAAGTTGAGGTCTGCTCTTAGGACAAAATGGAGATTATCCCAAACTTCCTCTACAGGTAACAGTGGCTTCAGACTGCCCTGGAGCTGGTGCTGCTGGATTCCTTCCCATGCTGGGTGGATATGGCCAAGTTATTCTGGGGTTCAGGGACTTACTATTTGCCTTTTGTAGTTGCATTGTATTTGTAAGTTATTTTGCTCATTCATGTCTTCTGAATCAAGACAAAATAGCCAATTCTGTTGTATTTTGGCTAAGAGGCTCTCTGTAGATTCCCTCATCATGTGGAGGCCACTCCACCCTGGGTACCTGCCTGTGTCTGTGCTAGGTCACCTCCCCCACTGTGCCTGATTGAAAAAGACTTTTCCTTAAGTTCTTCCAAATATCTTCTGCTTGAAATTTGTTACGCTCAAAATATTGCAGGTTCTGTCATTCCAAAACCAGTTCAGAGGCTTAATCATGTGTTGATTTGAGGGAAGCCAAAAAGAGCTCAGTCAAAGACCTGTGTACTCTCTGCCATCTTGGCTCTGCCCTGCTAATATTTAAAAACAACTTGTTTTATAAGAGCAAAAAAACCCTGGAAACATAGTAGATTCTCACTGGGAAATGGATAAAGAAATTGTGGACTATGCAATATAAAATAAGCATTCTATAAGCAATGATGAATATAATGAATATAGGGAAGTATAGAAAGTCCGATACAAATTAATACAAAACAGATCTAGGAAAACAACATACAAAGTGGCTAAAGAACACAAGAGGAAAGAACAATCACAAAGTGATCTAAATTGAGTATTGCAAAATTCCAAAGAACAAACTTGATTTCAAAGATACAAGAAAACACCTTTCCTTCTTGTTCCACATGTTTAGAACATTGCATATATTATTAGATTTTTTTTTCAAGAAATTAATCTGTTTTGATTGGTTTTTTCTTTTTTTTATATAACTTTAGAAAATAATTTCTAATAAGATGTGCCTCTCTAGAAGGGGGAAAGGAGAGATAAAGAGGAAATCCAAATGATTTGAATACAAAAAAGCAATATAATTAATTTTTAAAAGAAAGGAACTACTGTTGAGGTTCAAGGGGACCCCAAAAACATTGGGCTTCTAGAGTGGTGTTACGACATGTCTCAAAAGAATTTGTAGGCTTAGATTCATCTTCAAGTCAAGGGGCAAAGTTTATTATAATTGTAACACCGTTTAGAGTAGGCTAAAATCCAAAGGAAGTTAGCAAAGAACCAGGATCAGGAAGACAAATTATAGGGAAAAGTTAGAGAAACCAGGTGTGCCATGTCATTGATACACTAATTCCATGGCTTAGTGGTGGAGTTGAGGAGTGGTCTGGTTCTGACTTCTTGCACACTTTAGTTCTCTCAGACGAGCCATAAGAACAGAAAACTATTTTTGCATTAAAAAAAGGAAAGAAACTAACTAGGAAGGAGCATAAGATAATACTTATTCCATTAGTAAACAATTTAATGACAATAGCAACAACAGCTAGAACCTTTGTTTAATTAAAATTGCTAAAAATCGTTACATAAAGGAATAGTTTTCAATGAGATATGCATAATTTGGTGTAGAAAATGAAAAATCATTGCAAAATAGTATTAAATTATCCTTCAAAGCAAATAAAATTATATCTCTTACATGTATGAACAATTTAGCGTCAGTAAGGATAAGAAGTTAGCAAAGAAGCTACTTTGTGTGGTACATCTGTTTGTAAATAGGTCAAAGATATCATGGTGTATAGTCAGTTGTAAGTTGCCCTTAATACATGGGGTTTCCTCATCTTCATGTCCAGTTTATGTTAAATATGTGCTTGCTCTTCTCCATAAATCCACTGATCTGGATTTATATGTGAATTATAATGTTTTGATTATTCTTTTATTTACTTTTATTGTGTACTAGTAATGTGTTGATAATTATTGCTTTTGCTCCTTTTGTAAATGATTATCTTTAAATTCTAATAGTGGTGTCATTGTGAGTAGCTTTTGCTTTAAAATAAAAGTACTAAGAAACTAAGAGCTACATTGTAGGGAGTAGTACGAGTAGGGAAAATATATTTCTCCACAAGAGATTTATCTTTCAGTTCTGAGAATTTTAGTACACTCAGGTTGGGAGTTCTCTGGGAATCTAGAACTGCAAGGGTGAAAGAGAACTGTTTAGGATAAGCAAACTAATACACAGAGAGAGCATGTAGACCCATGTCCTAAGTATTGAAGCTCATATGAGCTTATATTATCTCACATATCTTATATGTTTCTTATATCTCTTATATATCTCTAATATTATCTTTCTATTTCATGCTTAAGTACACTTTAAGTTATAATGTACCTTTGTTTTTGTCTTGAGGAATGTGAAGTTGAAAAGAAATGAGACAGGAGATGTATTTAAAGATTTTTCTTAGCCATAACAAGGCAATTAATGAAAAATTTCAGAAACATTCTATACTAATGATTTTATATTTTAATCTTAGATTTAAAAGGAATTTGAGTCAATAGGAGGCAGAAGTTTTTACATTTAGAAAAACTTCCTGAACTATTTCAAGCTACATCATCATACATGCAAGTTATTTAATTAATCTTCTATTCTCTACATTTTCTCTCTATGCAACAACTTCCCACCCCAAAGCGGGGGGGCCTACACATAGGTCAAAAACTACATCTTGGTCCATAAACTTAATTATACATTTTCCCAATCCTTTTGAGTATTTCAAGTTTCTCTTATTTTTTTGGTAATGGTACTAAATAATTTAAATTGCTTTTTGAATTCAGCAATATTTTGAATTTTTGAATTCAGCAATATCACAAGCAATTTTCTTGATGAGAAGGCTTCCCAGTTCTTATATAAATCTGCTGCAAATTCTCTTGGATCATCCCAGGATATGGCTTCTACTTATGTGACAGATGCTCCATGTGAGGCTTAAATGACACTTTTTTTCTTCTCAAAACTAAGATATTCTGAGTTCAAAAAACTCTTCTCTTTTTTCTTTTATACATAGCATAATTCTGAGGGCCCTGGTTCTTTATCTAGATAATGTTGCTATGGAAAGAGGAGACTAGTAGATGCAATTCTAGAGTCCATTGGTTTAATGATGTCTGGGATGATTAATGAAAGCAGTGAGTATAGATTTGGAAATAGGTTTTGATCCCTGTGGAGAGATGGGAAATTCAGTACAGACACAGCAGGAGGTCGGAAATTCAGTATAGACACTGATGCCATATGGAAGTTTCACAATTAAGGGAGGAATGCTAGCATTTTCTGAGGTAAACACAAGTGTTCCATAATGAGGATCTATAAGCAGAAAGACTCAATTATACTTGTGCATTTATCTATGTTATCTATGTATACACATAGAATGTGATCTCTCATATATATGTCATTTCATAATAAACACACTATATTTTATGTTGTATGCATACATGCATCACACACTGCTAGTAAGCGTCTGAGACCAGATATGAACTCAGGAAAAGGAGTCTTCTGGACTTCAGGTTTGTCATTTTATCCATTGGGCCATCTAGTTGCTCACATGTATATAAACATATGTACATATATTTCTAGACCTAAGATAGGCCTTAAAGATGAGCTGAATCCCAGAAGGCCTAGGGATCTAGGGCCTTTGGGACCTTTATACTCCACAAAACTAAGACTTTCCTTCATACCCTCTTCACCAAGAAGAGGAGCAGTGCTGGTCCTGCTTTATGCCCCTGATCAGTGTTACAGGGAATCTCTTAAATGAAAACATTTAAATGCCAAATCACCTACTTTTTGACCACCTTGGTCTTCTTATGAGAGCTCAGAAGTCCACCCACCAATTCCATGGAAAAAGATGTTAAAATAGAGGAATTAAGGAATAAAGAAAGGAAGTGAGTCCCTAGAGATATACTTCAGAAGGGTAGAGAATAGTAGACTATCCTATGTCCTAGATAGCCAACCAGACAAAACAAAGGGACCTGGGGCCATAGTAGCCTGTGAGAAGATTCTTCTTTTCTCATTCCAAGAGCAGTAAGAGTGGATCAATTTATTCCAGTGCCTAGGCTGAATATTCTCACACTTTAGCTCTTTCTGTAATAATATTTTAATGATTTATTCAAATGGAAATTTAATTAGTCCCAGTCCAAGCCCCAGTATGTGTGTGTGTGTATGTTGAATAAGGTGGGAAAAGGAGAGAAAGGCAATTTGAAAAAATAGCACTGCCTGTATTTAGGCATAGGTCAGAATACACATTAAGGAGGGTAGTATAAGCTCTACAGTTGCTAGCCCAGCTCCATTGACCCCATTCCTATCTCATCCAAAATCCTAACTTTTCTTCCCCTTTTCCTTCTTCCCCTTCTCTTTAATTTCTTAGATTTTTCTGATCCTCTCTCTTTAGCATTATCTCATAACCCTCACTTCTTCCTTCAAACACTTGCTCCTTCTATCCCATCTACTATGTTGCTTTTGTAGACAACCCTACAACACATATTTTTCTAATGCTAATCTTGCCCCTTTGTTCATATTACCTGTTCTCTATTCTTTTCTCATATGCCCACAAAGGGGCAGTACAACTCCACTAAAAAGCATTCCATTTGCTCTCTCTGCATTAAAGTTTTTCACTTCAACATACTCATCCATAGAGTTATCCAAATAATTTTCTTAACATGTAATTCTGACCATCTGATTCCCCTACACTTATTCAACTCTAGTGGTCTCCTATTACCTCTAGAAATCAAAATATACTCTTTGCTATTTAAAGCTCTTCATATACCAGATCCCTCCTTATCTTTTCAATCTTTTTACACATGATTCCCTTCCATGAAGTGGTTCAGCTTTAAAAATCTAACCTAGGGATTATTTCTATACATGAAGCTACAGCTTTCATCTCTCATTTTCCATCTCATGTCTTTTCCCTGACTATCCCCATGTCATACTTCCTCCTCACTTCTTATTCATTTTTTTTTAAGAAGAAAAAATTATTTATCCAAAGTATACAGACAATGAGTGACAAAGGCATGATGGAAACCAAAATGCATTGGATATGCAAAGACAAAAACAAAACATTTGTCCTAAGTAAGATTGTATTGTATTTGAGTAACAATTTATACACATAAAGGTAAATAAGAAGTATATTCAAAATAAATATAAGGTAATTTTTAAAAAATGATGCAATAGGACCAAAAAAGCTTTTTAAAAGTCTAATGTAAGGGGTAGCACTTAATCAGAATTTTGAAGGAAGCTAGTAAATTTTAAGAAGCTAAAATTAGGGGGAAATATATTACAGGTTTGGAAAACAGACTTTGCAAAAGGCAGCAAGTTAATGTGCTACTTGCATGTGACAAAATCCCAGATCCCTCTGATATGCCAACTCACATTATATTTCTATTTTCAAATAAAAGCTTGTCCCAGTTCCAACTATATGAACCAAAGAAGAATGCAGTATAATGGTAATATGCCAGGACATGCCATTGACAATGTTAAAAATATCAGTTTCATGAAAGTTGGGGAATGTGGGTAAAAGAGGAATATGTTCATGAAAAGAGTCCTGCTAACAACATTTAAAGTTTCCCCACCGCCCAAATAAGTATCATTTAATAATCAGATAATGCCATTTCAATTGTTTTATTTTTCAAAAATATATCTATTTAAACAAATACAAAATAGAAAAAGAAAAAAGACAGGAAAAGAAAGAATATCTTGCACAGGAGAACATAAGGAAGGGTTCAAAATATGTAACAATAAATTTCCATTTCAAAAAAATTTTTTTCTATTTAATTTATTTTTTGTAATTCCTAGTTACTATTCCCCCCCCCCCCTTTGAGGCTGGGGTTAAGTGACTTGCCCAGGGTCACACAGCTAGGAAGAGTGAAGTGTCTGAGGTCACATTTGAACTCAAATCCTCCTGATTTCAGGGCTGGTGCTCTATCTACTGTGCCACCAAGCTGCCTCTCCTAGTTACTATTGTGACTTAATCCAAGTACCACTGTATTCCTAAAGCTTTTACTGATTCTCCTAGATGCTAGTACTTTTCCTCCTAGTTGTTTGTATTGTAATTTTTACATATTCCTATAATATATAAACATTGGGTTCATTTTTTCAATTCCCCATTCACACTGGTAGGTTAGATCACCAGAACAAAACTGAGTTACTTCTTTCCCCAGGATTCTACACATAATCCTGAGGGGTTGGGGATGAGGAACAAAGTAGTTTTTGGGACTATTGTTCATAAGACCCTAAAGATTATATTTTCTCAAATATCAATAGACTATTTACCATCTGTTCAACATATTTTTTAAAAAATTGATCTTTTTTTTTTTTTTTTTTGTATCTTATAGTAATACTTTACCTATTGGAGCTCCTTTGGGATAGTGGAAAGTTATAGGACAGAAAATCAGAATATCCTTGTTCTTCTAATTCTGATTCTCTCACCTACCTCTTCACCAGCCACATCTCTTGGTGTGGGTGGGTGTGGGTATAAATGTGTGGAAACGGCCTTCAGATGGTTCCAAGCAACTTTTAAAATGTTGGTAATACATTAACAGTCTGAATGAGGATAACTGTCTGATATAGCAGACAGTTGTTTCAAGCTCTTAACATATCATGGATAGGCAAGGCCAGGTAACAAGCCTTTATTAAACAATTCCTATGTATCAAGCACTGTGCTAAGCATAGGAGATACAAATATAAGTGAAAAGAAAAACAGTCCCTTCCCTCAATTTAAAAACTTTATTTAAATTTTTTTCTAGTCACATTTAAAACAAATTTTTTTTCACATTTGTTTTTAAAATTTTTGAGTTCCAGATTTTGAGACCTACCACAGGGAATCAAGGTAAAAGTGGTTTATCCAGGTGGGTTAGTTGAGTCAGGAGCTGGAGAATTCCAACTCTATTGAATTAAACATTAGTTGAGAAAGACTCATTCAATTCTGTTCAATTCCAGCTCAAGCCCACTCCGCCCCCATAAAAAGCAAACCCCAGCTTGTAGCCAAGGCTTCTATTATAAAAAGAACCAACTTGGGGCTCAGTCCTTGCTGAGGATCTAATTTACCATGCCAAGGAAACTTTTTCTCCCTGGCACAGCAGCAAGCCTAGGCCCACCGAAATGATATTCTATTTCCACATTACCCCCTCTTTATCTCTTTCTCACCCATTTCCCTAACAAGACTTTATACCTCTCCATCAGGATTTCTCTACTAGAAACTTTGCTTTTCTGTCAGGACCTTGCCACTAAGAAATTCAGTCTTTCTATTCATGCATAGCAAAGGCTGACTTCCCAATGCCAATAATAAACTTCTTTTTACCAGGCCAGCTTTTTGGGTTTGTAAATTCCTTTACAATGGACCTCTGAACCATCAGAAGGGGGTTCCCACAACTCCCTACCTTGTGCCGAATCTTAAGGGGATTTAGGGAAACCAAACCTCTTCATTTGATTCCCTGAACCCTGAACCTGCCATTAACCTCATCATTTAACTCCCTCACTATCAGGAGCCCTAATCTCATCATTTTGCTTCCCTGAATCTAATTTCATCAGATATGGACAGGATTTTTCATCATAAGTCCTTCAGAATAGTCATGCATCATTGTGCTGTTGAGAACAGCAACAAATCATTTACAATTGGTCATCCCGGAACATTGTTATTACTTTGTGTATGATACATTTCACTTTTCTTGAGTTCATGGAGGACTTTCCAGGTTTTTTCTCTAAGAACATCCTGCTCATCACTTCCCATAGAAAAATAATATTCCATGACAATCACATACCATAGTTTATTCAGTCATTCCCTAATTGATAGTCATCCCCTTAATTTCAAATTTTTTGTACTGAAAAGAGAGCTGCTACAAATATTTTTGTACCTCTAGATCCTTTTCCTCTTTTTAAAATCTCTTTTGGTATTCGTGCCTAATAATGGTATTGTTAAGTTAACGGATATACATTAATTTTTAGCTCTTTGGGCATAGATCATATCTTTTGATCATTTATCGACTGGGGAATGGTTCTTTTTTATATTTTTTGACTCAGTTCTCTTGATGTTTGAAAAATAAGGCCTTATCAGAGAAACTTCCTTCAAAATTATTTTTACAATTACTATTGCTAACTGTAACCCTCCCCCATTTATTTCACTCTCTCTCCTTTCACTCTGTCCATCCTCAAAAGTGTTTTGTACTAATTACCTCTCCCACTCCAATAAAATGAACAGACAGTGAAGCCATATGGAAGTCTCACAATCAAGGGAGGAATGCTAGCATTTCCTGAGGTAAACACAAGTGTGCTATAATAAGGAGGATCTATAAGCAGAAAGACTCAATTATACTTGTGCATTTATCTATGTTATCTATGTATACACATAGAATGTGATCTTTCATATATATCTCATTTCATAATAAGCACACTATATTTTATGTTGTGTGCATACATGCATCACACACTGCTAGTAAGAGTCTGAGACCAGATTTGAACTCAGAAAAAGTCTTCTGGACTTCAGGTTTGTCATTCTATCCATTGGGCCATCTAGTTGCTCACATGTATATAAACATATGTACATATATTTCTAGACCTAAGATAGGCCTTAAAGATGAGCTGAATCCCAGAAGGCCTAGGGATCTAGGGCCTTTAGGACCTTTATACTCCACAAAACTAAAACTTTTCTTCATACCCTCTTCACCAAGAAGAGGAGCAGTGCTGGTCCTGCTTTATGCCCCTGATCAGTGTTACAGGGAATCTCTTAAATGAAAACATTTAAATGCCAAATCAACTACTCCTTTGACCACCTTGGTCTTCTTATGAGAGCTCAGAAGTCCACCCACCAATTCCATGGAAAAAGATGTTAAAATAGAGGAATTAAGGAATAAAGAAAGGAAGTGAGTCCCTAGAGATATACTTCAGAAGGGTAGAGAATAGTAGACTATCCTATGTTCTAGATAGCCAACCAGACAAAACAAAGGGACCTGGGGCCATAGAAGATCCTTCTTTTCTCATTCCAAGAGCAGTAAGAGTGGATCAATTTATTCCAGTGCCTAGGCTGAATATTCTCACACTTTAGCTCTTTCTGTAATAATAATTATTCCACTTTCCCTTTCCTTTTCTCCCAGAACATTCTTCTCTCACTGCTTAATTTCATGTTTTAAAAGATATTATCCCTTCACATTCAACTTATACCTCTGCCCTCTATATATACTCCTTCAAACTTCCATAATAATAATGGAATAATATAAAATAATAATAATGAGAAAGTTCTAATGAGTTACAAGTGTCATCCTCCTATGTAGACAGATAAATATTAAGTCCCTTATGATATAATTTTCCAGATAACCTCCTTATACTTTTTGTGACTTCTGTAATTGTGATGAGGTATGTGAATGAGTGTGATTCCTTTTGTTGAGACACATGTTGATAAGCAAAAGAATTCATTAACCCCAGAGGCTGTGACAAAAGTAGGAGGTTTTATTTTTTACTAAGATGTTTTCCCTTAGGAGGCATATTTTTCTCAATGGAGAAAATCTGCAAAGAATAGTTTCCAGAAGTCCTATTTTATGGGGGAGGTTTGATAATCAGACCAGGATTTCTCAATTGAATGTGAAGTCTTACCTGAGACTGTGACTTCCCAAAAGATCAATAGGAGTTTGATTTGCCCTTGAATGGTATTACTTTTCTACCTCGTGAGAGGATGTGAAACTATTTGGAGTCTGGGTTTTTGCAGATTAAAGGGGACATAGTTTTTGTGATTTTACCAAGATTTTTACAAAGTTCACTCAGGTCATACAGAGTTCACTTGCATCAGTTGGAAATCAAATTTTCATCATAGATGCTTGAAAATCCTCTATTTTATTGAAGATCCATCTTTTCCCCTGAAGAATTATGCTCAGTTTTTCTGGGTACATGATTCTTGATTGTAATCCTAGCTCCATTGCTCTTCAGAATATCATATTCCAAACCTTCTAATTCTTTAATGCCGAAGCTGCTAAATCTTTTGTTATTCTGACTGTAGCTCCACTATACTTGAATTATTTCTTTCTGAATTCTTACAACACTTTTTCCATGATGTGAGAGTTTCAGAATTTGGTAATACTATTCCTGGGAGTTTTCATTTTGGGATCTCTTTCAGAAAGTAATCAGTGGATTTTAAAATTTTCTATTTTACCCTTTGGTTCTAGAATATCAGGACAGTTTTCCTTGATAATTTTTTGAAAGATGATATTCAGGTTCTTTTTTTCATCATGACTTTCAGGTAGACTAATAATTTTTAAATGATCTCTCCTGGATCTATTTCTCAGGTAAGTTGTTTTTCCAAAGGGATATTTCACATTTTTTCCCTATTTTTTCTTTCTTTTGGGAGATGTTTGCTTTATTATATCTTGATTTCTCATAAAGTCATTAGTTTCTATTTACTCAATTCTATTTTTAAGGAATTATTTTATTTTTAGTGAGCTTTTTAATTTCCTTTCCCAATTGGCCAATTTCACTTTTTAAGGCATTCATCTCCTCATTAGTTTTTTGTATTTCCTTTTGCACCATTATCAATTTTTCCCTAATTTTTCCTCTATCTCTCTTACTTGATTTTCAAAATCCCTTTTGAGCTCTCCCATATTCTGTTCTTTTTTTTTTTCTGGAGGCTTTGGATATAAGAGCTTTGACTTTACTATCTTCTTCTGAGTATGTGCTTTCATCTTCCTTGTCACCATGATAACTTTTAATGGTCAGAAGATATTTTTTGTTGCTGCTCATTTTCTTAAACTATTACTTGACTTTTAATTCTTTTTTTTAATTGTAGTTTTTATTTACCAGATATATGCATTGGTAATTTTCCAGCATTGGCAATTGCCAAACCTTTGGTTCTAATTTTTTCCCTCCTTACCCTGCCCCAAGATGGCAGGTTGATGAATACATTTAAATATGTTAAAGTATAAATTAAATACAGTATATGTATACATTTCTAAACAGTTGTTTTGCTGTACAAAAAGAATCGGACTTTGAAATAGTACAATAAGCCTGTGAAGGAAATCCAAAATGCAGGCAGACAAAAAGAGAGGGATTGGGAATTCTATGTAATGGTTCATAGTCATCTCCCAGAGTTCTTTCGCTGGGTGTAGCTGGTTCAGTTCATTACTTCTCTATTGGAATTGATTTGGTTCATCTCATCCATCAGAATGATCATCATATAGTATTGTTTGTTGAAGTATATAATGATCTCCTGGTCCTGCTCATTTCACTCAGTATCAATTCATGTACGTCTCTCCAGGCCTTTCTGAAATCATCCTGTTGGTCATTTTTTACAGAACAATAACATTCTATAATCTTCATATACCACAATTTATTCAGTCATTCTCCAATTGATGGGCATCCACGTAGTTTCCAGTTTCTGGCCACTACAAAGAGGGCTGCCACAAACATTCTTGCACATACAGGTCCCTTTCCTTTCTCTAAGATCTCTTTGGGATATAAGCCCAGTAGTAACACTTCTGGGTCAAAGGGTATGCACAGTTTGATAACTTTTGAGCATAGTTCCAAATTACTCTCCAGAATGGCTGGATGTATTCACAATTCCACCAACAATGTATCAGTGTCCCTGTTTTCCCACATCCCCTCCAATATTGTGCATTATCTTTCCCTGTTATTCTAAACAATCTGACAGGTGTGTAGTGGTATCTCAGAGTTGTCTTAATTTGCATTTCTCTGATTAATAATGACTTGGAGCATCTTTTCATGTGGCTAGAAATAGTTTCAATTTCTTCATCTGAGAATTGTCTGTTCATATCCTTTGACCATTTATCAGTTGGAGAATGGCTTGATTTCTTATAAATTAGAGTCAATTCTCCATATATTTTGGAAATGAGGTCTTTATTGGAACCTTTGACTGTAAAAATGTTTCCCCAGTTTATTGTTTCCTTTCTAATCTTATCTGCATTAGTTTTGTTTGTAAAAAACTTTTCAATTTGATATAATCAAAGTTTTCTACTTTGTGATCAATAATGATCTCTAGTTCTTCTTTGGACATAAATTCATTCCTCTTCCACAGGTCTGAGAGGTAAACTATCCTATGTTCCTCTAATTTATTTATAATCTCATTCTTTATGCCTAGGTCATGAACCCATTTTGACCTAATTTTGGTGTACAATGTTAAATGTGGGTCAATGCCTAGTTTCTGCCATATTAATTTCCAATTTTCCCAGCAATTTTTGTCAAACATTGAGTTCTTATCTCAAAAGCTGGGGTCCTTGGGTTTGTCAAACACTAGATTATTAAAATTATTGATTATGTTGTCCTTTGAACCTAACCTATTCCACTAATCAACTAGACTATTTCTTATTGGCTTTTAATTCTTTGTTAAAGTAGGACTTTGTTCCTAGGGTAGAAGGTGTATTATTCCAAGCTTCAGGGATTTTGTGCAGCTATTTTCAGATATCCTTCTAGGGACCTTACCTTTGTTACTGAACAACTCCCTCCCCCAAAATACTCTCTCTTTTACCACCCTCCCCCTTCAGGTATTCCATTCCCCTATTTTCCTGCAGGGTAAGACAGATTTCAATGCCCATATTGAATATGTACATTATTTTCTCTTTGAGCCAATTCTGCTCTCTTTTCTGCCCTGAAAACTGTTAGGAATGTCCCCACTCCAGTGTAGTTGTAAGATCTAGTGTGCTAAACAAACACTCTTGCTTTGCTAAGACTGGGTTCTGAGACTGGAGCCAGCCTGCCCTGGGATTTCGTGCTAGACTCCCAATTAGTTCCACAGACCTTTTCTACTGACCCTCTAAGTTGCCTTTGGCTGGAAAATGTTCTACTCCATCTTTTGGAATGTACTGATACTTTTTGTTTAGAGTCATTATTTAAAGAGATTTGGAGTGTTTGGGGGGAGACATTGGGCGAGTTCCTGCCTTTACTTACTATCTTGGCTCACCTCTGTTGTTAAGTTCTAATGGGAGAAGATAACACACAAAAGAGAGGAGAGTATTTATAGAGGAGGGTAATGTCAAATGTCAGAAAGTCAATAGTAGAAAAGGGGAATGTTTATGAGCTTAAGCCCCTCCCCAAAGTGTAAATTCCAAAAGGAATTTACCAATGGGAAAAAGTGAACAGCTTGGCAAAATATAATCCAAGATAAGCAGGGTGAAAGAGTGGGTGGATATTCCAGGTAAAGAGTACCTAGGCACTGAGGAAAAGTCCAGGTTGATACTTCAGATGAGACTAGTACTGAAATCTGGAAAGTAATGAAGGTTAACTAGTCTAGGCCTCTTCCCAAAATGTATATCTTGGTAGGAACTTAATAAGAAAAGGGATATTCCAGGATGAGGTAATTGTATGGTACAGCCAGAAAACCTCCAAGAATTAATCAATTGATAAGCAGGGGCTTACTATGTTCCAGGAAATGTGCTATGAATTGAGGACACAAAGACAAAAGTAAGAGGGCCAATACAAGTTCCAGAGTGAAAAGACCTGCCCTGAACATTGAGGAAAGTTTGGAGGTGAGACTTCAAGTAAAATAAAGCCTACTATCTTGCCATAATCAAAGGGTCTGGGACACCAATAACTTTCATAAGAGAAAATGGTATTGAAGATAATATTGAAAAAAAGTTTTTCATCATCACACAGTAAACAAATAACAGTCACTAAGAACACTTGCATATGCTCTGAAGTGGAGAAAGGATCTCTTCAATAAGCATGTTTAGAAGCAAACTCACACAACCTCCAGGTGAGTTAATTCTGTACAAAGCACATTATTCATGCTCTAAGGGCAGAACTCTCTTTGTCCAGTCCCTTCAATGCCTTTTTATATAGGTACATATTTTCTACTCATTAGAATTTAAGCTCCTTGAGATCAAGAAGCATTTCACTTTTGCTTTTGTATCCCCAATTCTTAGCACATTGGTTGACACATTTAAGGATAGAAAAATCCTCAACAAATAATTATGATTGATTCTTTGACATTTGCCACCCAATTAGACCTTACAATGTTCTCAGAAAACCACAGAATCTAATGGTTGGAAGAGATTTCAGAGATCATCAGGTTTAAGTAACTATAAACTAAATAGACATCTATTCAACATCATCTACAGATGGTCATTTATTTAACTTGAAGACCTCTAGTAAGAGAGAATCCATTATCTTGTAGAGCAGTCTATGCTATTTTGGGGCAACTCTGTTTGTTAGGAAAATTTCCCTCATATTCAACTAAGTCATACTTCTTTCCAATAACTTAGTTCTGTCTTTTGAGACCAGAGTAAATACAACTCCTGGAAGACTTGAAGATAATTATCATGTTCCCCCACCACCATCCTCTCTGCCACCCAGTCTCTTTTTTTTCTAGACTAAAATATCTGTCATTCTTTGGCAGTCCTTTTATCATTCTGCATGTCCTCCTACTGACATGCTCTAGTTTGTCTTTCCTAATTTTGGGAGGTTAGTAGTTTGTCACTGGTTGAAATTTAGGATAAAAATTCACTAGCTCCACCCAATTCTATTAGTCTTATTAAATGAAGCTCCCAGGATTGTAATATTTATGAAATCATAGTAGTAGAAAGAGAGTTGAAAGGGATTTTTTCACTCTAAGTAAAAGAAAGTAATATACTCATACAATAACAGTATAATTAAAATCAAAGGGGTTATAGATTCATGGAATTTCAGAATTCCATGGTCACTTAGTCCAATATATACCTAATGAAGCATCCTTCTATAATCTTCCCTATTTGCTTTAAAAACCTCTTTAGAGTGACCTTAAATCTTGGAGGCACAAATGTAGACAGGCAGAATAAAGACAATAAGTGCACTTGAAGTTTATTCTTCTTACATTCTTCTGGAAGGGAACTGAAAAGATTTTTGGATTTGAGAGTCTCCAAATCCAAAGAGCACTTGGAAGTTCCCTCAAAGAGTAGACTATAATCTGATACTGGTTGGGAATCAATTGTAAATGTGTTAGGAGAATTTTTAATCCTAAATCAGAATAAGCATTATTATCTTGGGTGGGGGAGAGAGTGAGTATTTTTCCCTACATCAGAATTATTCTTAAGACTTGGAGAGAATTTTGAGTTTAATCATGGAGTTTAGTTCATGGAACTAAAGGTTTTTCTTTGAGAACTTAAGCATGTCAGTTTAAGAACAAGATGTGAATGAAACAACCCAGAGAGAAAGCAGTTGTCCACATGTTCTGTGTGAGGATAAGAGGTGCTACGGTACCTCTCTCACACACCTGTTACATTAAAATGTGGTGCTGGGCACTGAGCATAAAATTCTACATGTTGTCTGGCCAGAGCAGAGAATAGCAAGGCTGTAATTTTCATGGAATCTTTACCTTTTTTTTTTATTGGAACCAGAGCACATTAATTTTTTTTGTCTGCCATATTATATGTTGGTATATTGACCAGGCTGATTAGTCAAACCTGTTAAATTATGTTATATTTGTGAAATCAAGTTTTTGAATCTAAACTTAAGTTTTAAATTTTTTGCTATATAAGCTTATCTTATTACACACCTACCACTTTTTTTTTCTGGACCTAGAAATAGAGGTCATCTGGTCAAGTGATTTGAATTCCTTTTCTTGAAAATCAATTCTCTATTAACCTTTTTTCTTCCATCCTTTCTTATTCAATTCCCAAAGCAATGATCTTTTCTCCATCTCCCTCTTTTTTTTCCCCTTCCTTCCTCCCTTCCTCTCTCCATCTGGTTTGTAATCTAGCCTTTTTTTCCCTTTCCAATCTTGTTTGCACTTTACTCTCTTCTTATTGTTATGTTGCCCTATTTGTAATTAATTTTTTTAACATGACTCTCTTGGGTGGAGTGTGGGAGGATTCCCTGCAATTTTTTCAGAAAGATCCCCAAACTATATGCCTGCTTTCTTTTTTCTCATTTCCTAAATTTTTGACTCTGTTCTTCTAGTAGCTCCTATTCAAATCCCTCCTGAGGATTTTGCAACAAGAATTTTGGGTACTGTCTGAGGAAGTAGGGTTGCTAATGATGAGTGTTTGGGTACACAAAAGACTCTTCCACAGTTCAAAAGAAAACCCTTGGGGAAGCCTGGGGTTTGCACAGATTCAATTGCTAAATAGGAGTTCCCCAAACACTATAATTTCCACAACTTCTCTATAATAACATTTGCAATGACTGAGAGTAAACTTTTTATAGAGAGAAGACTGAATCTGAAGTGAAGTGATAGTTGGATCTGAATCTCTGAGTCAGTCAATTAAAAAGTATTTAGTGAGTATTTACTTTGAGCAAACACTGTGTTTAGTTCAAGGTATCCCACAAAAGAGTAAGATAGTCCCTGCCTTCAAGGAGGTCACATTCTGATATAGGTAATTAAAAGCATAAGTAGATGAAAGATAATCTCAAAACTAACGGCACTAATAAGAGTAAAGAGATTAGGAAAAATCTCTAGTCCAACGTGGGATTTGGACTGACAATTTTAAGGCAGGCAGGGAAGACAAGTACAAGGTTAAGTAGAGAGAGCATTCCAAAGGTGATGAACCATCATGGAAATGGGAGATAGCCATGTTCAAGGAAATGCAAATAGGGCAATATAACAATAAGGAGAGTAAAGTGCAAACAAGATTGGAACAGAAAAAAAGGGCTAGATTGCAAATCAGATGAAACACTTCTTTCAAATAAATTCTCCAAAAAACCCTTTATGTCTCTCTCTTGTTCCATTTTACCTCTGATGAAGTCCTACTACCAATTGCTGGAACTCTCATTTGCTGATGGGACTTCTTCCTTAAAGGAAATATTACCTCAAAACATCTCTGGGAGTAATCAACATATTTTTCGCTCTTTTGTTAGGACCAAGTATAGGGGGTAACCATCAAGACAATTTTTTAGAAATCCTCAAATACACTTCAAACCCAGAATCACATCATAGGAATGACTAAAATTCCTCTCAGTTTATATAGCACTTTCAGATTGGTAAAGTGCTTTATATAATTTATCTCCTCCAATCCTCACAATACTCCTGTGAGATAAATGCTTTTATTATTCCCATTTTAGAAATGAGAAAACTAAGGCTGACAAGATTAAATAACTTGCCCCATGTCATACAGCTGAAGTGAGATTTGAGTTCATGCCAAGTCCAAATCCAGTCTATTCACTGCACCATCAAACTGTGGTTTTTAATACTCTCAGATTTCTCCTCTAATTCTCTTAATTGAGCTTTTTCATAAAAATAATTTTAATTTGGGACTTCCAGCCAAGATGGCAGAGAGGAAGCACATATCTGCTTAAGCTCCACATTTTCTCTCAGAATCATGACAAGCCTTGAGATTAGTGCTTGACTGGAAAAACCCCCCACAAATAATTACCAACAGAAGACATCCTTGAAATTCGCCAGAAAAGGTCTGTTTTTGCTTGGGATGGGAATGAATAGATCAGGGACAGGCTGAGGGCAAGCAGCAAGAGCTTGGCAGGCAGGCCACACTGTGCAGACCGGAGTGGGGAGGGGTGCAATCTCTGCTGTTTCTGTGGAAAGAATTTTACCACAGTGTGGATATTCTATCTTGGCAGCAAGCCAGGATCAGCAGAGAAGCTGTAAACACAGGAGGTAAAGACTATAACCCAGAAAAGCTAGCATCTTTTGGGACCTGGCCACCCCCACCCAGAGTGACTCAGCACTTTCTTAGAGCCTCAGAATCTCAGAGTGCAGATGCAGTGCAGCCATTGCTGTCCTGCTAGTGCCTCGCTGCTGTCCCCCACAGTCTATAGATGGTAACACCATCCAGCCCCCCCCCAAAAAAAAGCAGACTACATTTGTTTTTCTTCTTAGTTTGTTTTCTTTGATTCTTCTCTGACAAAATGAACAAAAAATTACAAAGGACTCTAACCATTGATAGTTTCTATATGGATAGAGAGCAGACTTTAAACCCTGAGGATACTAAAAACAGACTATCTTCAGATGAATCCTTGGAGGGGGATAAGATCTGCTCCTCAATACACAAAACTGTCATAGAAGAGATCAAAAAGGCTCTCACAAGAGAGCTAGAAGAAAAATGGGAAAAGGAAAGGGAAGCTTGACAAGAGAGTCTGGATAAGTCATCCCACTCATTTAAAGATAGAGTGGATAAAGAAATCAAATACTTAAAAAACAGAATTAGTGAGTTGGAAAAAGAAAATATCTCTAAAAAATAAAATTGGCAAAAACTCATTTGGACAATTAGAAAAAGATATAAAAAAAGTTAGTGAAGAAAATATATCATTGAAAATCAGAATCAAACAAATAGAATTGAATGACTCGAGGAGATACCAAGAATCAGTCAAACAAAACCAAAAAAATGAAACAATGGAAAAAAATGTCAAATATCTTCTTGGGAAGACAACAGATCTGGAAAATAGATCCAGAAGAGAAAATCTGAGAATTATTGGATTTCCTGAAAAATATGATGAAAAAAAAGAGCCTGGACACTATTTTCCAGGAAATTATCAAAGAGAACTGCCCAGATGTTATAGAAACAGAGGGTAAAATAGACATTGAAAGAATTCATTGATCAGCTACTAAAAGGGACCCTAAAATCAAAACACCAAGAAATATAGTGGCCAAGTTCCAGAGCCATCAGATGAAGGAAAAAATACTGCAAGCTGATAGAAAAAATCAATTCAAATATGGAGGAACCACAATAAGGATTACCCAGAATCTAGCAGTGTCCACATTGAAGGATTGAAGGGCCTGGAATATGATATTCCGAAAGGCTAAGGAACTTGGTATGCAGCCAAGAATAACTTACCCAGCAAAAATGAGCATCTTTTTCCAGGGAAGAAGATGGACATTTAATGAAATAAATGAATTCCATCTATTCTTGATGAAAAAAACTGGATCTAAACAAAAAGTTTGATCTCCAAATATAGAACTCAAGAGATTTCTAAAAATGTAAAAAGAAATCTTAAGAACTATATTTCTGCCATAAAAATATATAAAGAACACATGTATAATTTGTTCTAGAAACTAGAGGTGAAAAGGAAATTATATCAGAAAAAAGAGTAAAGTGGTGGTACTACATCTCACGAAGAGGCAAAGGTAACCTATCATATCTGAAAGAAAGAATGGAGGGGGATGAACATAGTGTGTATCATATTCTCATTAGAATTGGCTTAAAGAGAAAAATATAGACATATTCGATTTATGGTGAAACTCCTTCCACTTCAATGAAAAGTGGGAAGGGAAAAGTGAAAAGGGAAGGAGTAAGCTAAATGGAAGGGCATACAGAAATTGTGAAGAAAAGGGGTAAAATAGGGGGAGGAATTCTAAGGTGGGGGAGGGATACTAAAAAGGGAGGGCTGTGAGAAGCAAGTGGTGCTCACAAGTTTAATACTGGGGAGGGAGGGAAGGAGGAAGGAAAGGAGAAAAGCATAAGCAGGGGTTAACAAGATGGCAAGTAATACAAAATTAGTAATTTTAACTATAAATGTGAATAGGGTAAACTCCCTCATAAAGAGGAAGCAGTTAGCAGACTGGATTAAAAGCCATAATCCTACAATATGTTTTTTACGGGAAACACGCCTGAAACAGGGTGATACATACAGAATAAAGGTAAAAGGTTGGAGCAGAATCTACTATGCTTCAGGTGAAGCCAAAAATGCAGGAGTAGCTATCCTCATCTCAGATCAAGAAAAAGCAAAAATTGATCTAATTAAAAGAGATAAGGAAGGGCACTATATCTTGCTAAAGGGAAGCAGTATCAATATTAAACATATATGCGCCAAGTGGTTCAGCATCTAAATTCTTAAAAGAGAAATCAAGAGAGCTTCAAGAAGAAATAGACAGCAAAACTATAATAGTGAGAGATCTCAACCTTGCACTCTCAGAATTAGATAAATCAAACCACAAAATAAATAAGAAAGAAGTCAAAGAGGTAAATAGAATACTAGAAAAGTTAGATATGATAGATCTTTGGAGAAAACTAAATGTACACTTTCTTCTCAGCAGTTCATGGAACCTATATAAAAATTGACCATATATTAGGACATAAAAACCTCAAACTCAAATACAGTAAGGCAGAAATAGTAAATGCATCCTTTTCAGACAATGATGCAATGAAAATTTCATTCAAAAATAATTTTAATTTTACATAATTAAGATATTTTTTTATGATCTTTAGTCTTGATTTAGCTAGAAATTATTCCACCAGCTGTAATTGTAAAGGTCCCTCTTTTCATTCTATTCTAATTTTATATGGTGTGATTTTTTTTTTACTAAGGTTACAAACTCATTTTGAACTTATTGTGGTATTTGATATATGGCATTAGTGTAAATATGTCCTCAAGTTTCCCCAATAGATCTTGTAAATAATTCCCTTAATAATTTATGTTCTTTAGCTTCTTTGACCTGTTTCTGATTATTTATATTTCTTGTTTATCCTAATCTGATCTACTGATCTAACTTTTCAGTTGCTGGTGGTTGCTGTTGTTCTTTGAAGCAATAACAAATGGTCCTGATGATTAGAATTTATAATATTCTTTTAAGTACGGTAATGTTATGCTCCCTTCATTCATACTTTTGTATATTACTTCCTTGAGATTCTAAATCTTTTGTTATTCTGATTTAACTTTATTATTTTGTTTATAGATATTAAATATGAGAAGCAGTATGTAATAGTGGAATAGACAACTAAAATCAGAGCCAGAACAATCTGTGGTTAAATCTAGTTTTAATGCATAATGGCTACATGACCCTGGGCCTAACCTCTCAGGAGCATAGGTAATTAATTCCCTAAGATTTTAAATTGACTAGATGTGGACATATATTTCTAGAAGAAGTTCCCTCATGTGGAAGCTTCCTATGGCAACTAAATCATGTCAGTTCCTGTTCTAAGTACAAAGTACTCCTTTGATAATTTGATTCTTTTTTTTTTTTTTTTAAGAATTTAATATTATTATTTATTTATTTTTGTTTTCAACATTTATAAGATTTTTATTTGATTTTATGAGATTTATTTATTTTATTTTTATAAGAATTTAATTTCCATTTTTTTCTCCCTCCTTTGTCTTCCTCTCCCCAAGAAATCTGGTATAAGTTATACATGTATTTAAGTTTGGAAAGGCTGGGGTCACAGATCAGTGTCACAAGGTGTCTCAAAAGAATCTGTAGGCTTAAACCCATTTCCTGGTCAAGGGGCAACGTTTATTGTAATTGTAACACTGTTACAAGTGGACTAAATTCCAAGAGAATTTAGTAAAGAAACAAGAACAAGAAGACACATTTATCTAATTCTCTAATTTTATGGCCCAGAGTTAGGCCCAAGGAGTTGTCTCTTCAATTTGGTTCTCATTGACCAACAGATTATCACTAATAGAGGTTAGTCCATGTGACTATCTTGAGAATAAAAGCTGTCTGACAGTCAGCAAAGAACTAAGGAGTGGACTATTCAGAATCACACAGATTGTTATTCTTAGATTTGTGTGAGAATTCCTTGAGGCAGACTCCAAAGCCACAAGATTTAGAATCACTTACTTATTGTTAGAACAGAAGCCCCCTAAGGTCAAGGGACCTCAATATCATTGTTGTTTCCCCTAGAAGCTATATTACATCATATGCACAACTAATCATATTTACACATTAGTTACGTTATAAAAGAAGAATCAGAAGAAAAGGGGAAATCATGAGGAAGAAAAAAAAAAACAAATAAAAGAGAAAATAGTATGCTTCAATCTGCATTCAGACTCTACTGTTTTTCTCTGAATGTGGATGGCATTTTCCATCATGAGTCTTTTGGAATAGTCTTAGATCATTGTATTGCTGAGAAGAGGTAAGTCTTTCATAGTTGATCACTACATAATCTTACTGTTACTGTATATAATGCTTTCTGAGTTTTGCTCACTTCATTTAGCATCAATTCATGTTAAGTCTTTCCAGGCTTTTCTGAAATCAGCCTGCTCATCATTTCTTATAGAACAATAGTATTCCATTATTTTAATATAGTACAATTTGCTCAGCCATTTCCCGATTGAAGGGCATTCCCTTAATTTCCAATTTTTTTTTTTTTTGCCAACACAGAGTATTGCTATAAACATTTTTGTACATGTGTACATTTTTTCCCTTTTTTATGATCTCTTTGGGAGTCAGAGCTAGTAGTGGTATTGCTGGATCAAAAGATATACACAGTTTTATAGCACTTTTGGCATAGTTCCAAATAGTTCTTGAGAATTGTTAGATCAGTTTACAACTCTATAAACAATGCATTAGTTTTCCAATTTTCCAACATATTCTCCAACATCTATCATTTTCCTTTTCTGCCATCTTAGTCAATATACTATATGTGAGGTGGTACCTCAGAGTTGTTTTTTTTTTTTTTTTTTGGAGATGGAATCATTTTTAATATTTAATGCAAAATATTAGTGCTGATTTTCTCATACACATTGCTTTAGAGGGCGAACAAAAACAGCCAGCACACCAGGAGGAAGCCACGCCTCTTTCATCCTTCACTCCGCCCTCCCCTGGCCTCTACAACCCACAAATTCACAGTAACTCTTGTCAGCCCCACACTTGATGCCCTGGGTCTGATTCGGGCCTCTCCACCTCGGTTCTCAAGCAATGGTCAGAAGCACATTCCTGCTGACTTCAATTCCCCCAGGAAAAGGCAAGGGATACCTTGATTGACAGCAGCTTAGCAATGGGGACAGGGAGACCAGAGCTGGGGTCACTGCATCTTTGCACTCACTTGTATCAGAATGGGAGGACTGAAGAAAAAGGAGGGCAGAGAAAGATGGACGCCTCTAGAGAGGGGGTGGGGAGGATTCTGCTCATAGTGTTCAGATGGTTCAATATGCCCCAAAAAGCCCCAGAAAAAGCAAAACCGTTTCAAATAATCAACAGTTTGCTAACAGTTGAATTTGAAACTTGTCCCCCTCAAGCACAGTCAAATGCAGCAGATTTTCTCTAAAGCTTTCCAGGAAGTGGAGGTAGGCCCCCTGGCATCCCTCCAGAGAGACCCGTGTTAGGGCCAAGGAGTATCTGTCGCTGCTGCAGCTGCTGTTGCTGCTCCATCTGTAGCTTCTCCGTTTCAAAGACAACTGGAAGAATAAGGATCATGAATGAGGTCGTCCAGATCCACAGAGTGGCCCTGGAGAACCTGTACATTTTCTGGGCCACTGTGAGGGAGAGGTCAAAGGTAGCTCTGGCGGCAGTCCGGACACTTTCAGGGAACATTTCTGTCAGGCCCCACAGTCTCTCAGCCAAGGTCTCATTGAGTGGCTAAGTCATCCTCCACCTTGCCTCAGTTTCCTTAAATGTCCAATACCAGACAGTCTCAGACTACCATCAGCAGCATCTCCCCCCTACCCCGTACACAGTCAGGGCCGAATCCAGAGTTGTTTTAATGTGTATTTCTCTAATCAAAAATGATTTAGAGAATTTTTTCTAATTTGGTTTTTATAGCATGAAATCTGTAAATTAATTCAGATATCCTAGTTTTTAATTATATTGGTATAGTTCAACTATGACCATTGAATATTTTTCAGTTATTTTTCCTCCCTTTTTTTTCAGGCATGAATAGCTATTTATTTCCTTCATAGAAAAGAAATACTGGCTACAAAAGACTCATATGTGCACACATTTAAAGAAACTGTAGTAATCACTTATAATTTCCATTATACATTCAAATACTGTTATTTATGAATTCACCATCAACTGCTGTGCTTTATTTCAATGCCATCAGCTTCATCATGGCCCACCCAGGATAAAGTCTTTACTATATAGTTTCATCAACAGAAAACTCATCATTATAGAGATTGCTTCAACTTTGAGACTCATACCTCAACAATATCTTTGGTGCCTTCTACACTCTGATTAGAGGGCTGGTAGGCAAAGCAAAAACTCCTCCCAGAGCATCTCTTTATACAGGACTCAAAAGTGTGAATCATCTCTTCTTTTGCCATAAGCTGCTCTGCTTGGTTTCAACTCCATCATCATCTTGATTGTGTCCCCACAATTAATACTTTCTGGCACTCTCCCTCCTTTTCACTTCTCCCCTTTTGTACTGTTTTCATCCCTAATTAGATTGTAAGCTTATTTGCATTCCTGTAGTTAGCAGAATAACTGGTGGTTAATAGGTATTTAACAAATGTTAAATCTGAGAAGTTGAGGCTTAAACATAAGAATTTGAAGGTGTTTGCAGGTCAGCTATATTAGTGTTTTACAATTTACCTCAGCTTTGCAGGATCCAAAGAAATTCCTTCAGTAATTATGTCTTTAGGCAATCTAGGACTGGGATTGGGTTCATCCTTCAACTGGTGGCTATCTCCTCTAGAAAATATTGTATGAAGAAAGGGCAATTACTATATCAACTAAGAATCAAGGATTTTAAGACCTTTTGAATGCACAAGGTGAACTCAAGGGTTAAAAATGTCCATTTCAGGATCACTTCTTTTTCAATCTTATTGAAACCATTTAACTGCCCTAAGGATGGGTCCCTGTCAGGAGAGTTTGAGGGTTCATCCCAAAAGTCAAGGACAGTTTCAGGATTCCCCCATTAATATCACTTTTTCCTATGATGGGGAAAGGGAAGGTAACAAGCATTTATTAAGTGCCTATTATGTGCCAGGCATTGTGCTAAGTTCTTTCCAAATAATAATTCATTTGATTGTCTCTTCAACCTTGGAAGATTATTATTACTAGTTTTATAGTCAAGGAAACTGAGGTTAAGAGACATTGCCCGGGATCACATAGGTATCTGAGGTCAAATTTGAATGCAGGTCTTCCTGACGTAAGTCCAGTACTTTATTCTTTGTGCTATATATAGATAACTCTATCTTAGCTTTAAATATATATATCTCTGTAAGCCATCAAAAACTTTTGGGGCATGAAAATCCTTTAGGAAATAAATATTTTGGAAATCATCCTTAAATGGGTATAATCATACTAAATTTGAAGCTAAAAATGCTTAACTTTTTCAAAGATGTTCCTTGCCATTGAACACTTGACACAGATCATAATTGTCTTATTCACTCCATGCTTATCAGACTTCTTAATGATCTCTTTCTGGCCACCACTGTGAAATTCTAAGATAATGTTATCAGTACTTCTTGAGATCTTCAATTTTTGGTACAAGTCCCCATATTAATCTAAAAAAATTGGTCCCAAGACATCGAGGTGAATTTTGTGTTTCATAACGTAGCCAATATCCCATTCCAATTAGTTCTTGTCAACCCATTCAAGTTCTTGAGCTGAGTTTTTTCCTCAGGCTTTTTTTTTTCCTTTTTGCAACCACTGGATTATCTTTAAAGTCAAACTTCTCTACCCACATTTAAAATAGAGGTTTCAGTGGTTTTTAAAAATATTTTCTGCTCAATGTTTTATCTTCTGGTATGCTTCCACAAAGGAGACATGAGTGGTCACTCAGTGCTGAAACTTTAGAATTGTTTACTAGATCTAGAGAGATGAGAGTTATAAGTGTCTACTTTCTCACTACTACCCACAACCTTCCAGGAAAACTACAGACCCTCTATCTTGTAATTCAAATGTGGTTAGTCATTCAGTTTACAGAAACCTTACACACAAATATTCTAGGTATCCTTCATAAAATGTCTGGACTTTAATTGTCACTTGGACTTTTAGTTAGACAAAGAGCATACTTTTATGTATACAGTCTTCATTGTTACTGTTTTGTGTATATTTGGTTACATCGTCTCTTTCTAATGTCTTGTATAGACTTCTAGGAAAGGAAAACCAGAAATATGGACCCACTTATATGATGAATAAGACAGTGTTTTCTAGTCATGAGCTATTGAACATAGTCATGAACTATTGAATTAGATGAGTTTTAGATTGAAATGTTTATGAACTGGGATATACCAGAAGATGAATTTAAAACCAGTCTACCACAATAGAATTTATCAATTTATGACCATATTAATCCAAGAAAAAGATGACTTTCAAATTGCATATTGCCATTAAGCTTGTCATTCAAGTTACAAAGTAATATAAGTATTGGGTAGAATTCCCATGTGAATTTTATATCTTTTATGATAACTATACTAACTTATCTTTCTCTACTCCCTGCAAATACTCCTTATTGAACAATGGGAAATGAGTGTAAACTGTTAGCATTTTTTGTTTTTCTCCCCAGGTTATTTTACCTTCCGAATCCAGTTCTTCCTTTGCAACAAGAACAACAACTAAATTCGGTTCTGCACATATATATTGTACCTAGGATATACAATAACATATTTAATATATATGGGAATGCCTGCCATCTAGAGGAGGGAGTGGAGGGAAGGAGGGGAAAAATTTGGAACAGAAGGGAATACAAGGGATAATGTTGTAAAAAATTACCTATGCATATGTACTGTCAAAAAATGTTATAATTATAAAATTAATAAAAAAATGAAGAAAAACAAATACTCCTTATTTCCTTATTAATTCTCTACCTATGTTCTAATGCAATTAAATGACATAATCTAATATAGCTTTAAAAATTAACATTTTATTTAACATTTAAGTTTAACATGGAAATTTACAGTCTTTCTTAATGTCTAAAAATAATTGGAAAAAAATTTTCTTTTCTTATTTAGTTTCTACTGTACTCCTCTGAATCCTAACTCTCTAATATCATAGAACTAAATATATATATGTATATATAATATGTAATATATATATGATATATTTAATATAAATAAATCTTTGCTTTTATAATTTCTTAAGAGTGCAACAAACAGCATATATATAAATTTAGATAGTGAATCATTTGGTAGTCAGAGGCACTTCTAACAATAAAGTTATAACAAATGACTTCTTCATAGACACTTGAACCATAACCTCACCCTTTAGATTTTCAGGACAACAGTCTCTCAAGAATTCTATTTAGGACATCTCCAAAAATATCTTCCATACAGAATAAAAATTGAACTCAATTCTCTCCAGCTATCTCTTCAGTCATTTTCAAATAATTATACCAAAATTAAAAAAAAAAAAACCTCTAAGACCAAATGGATTTAATAAGAAATTTTTATCAGAATCAAAAACAATTAATTCCAAAAACATAAACTATACAATAGAAAGGCATTCTTCTACTCTCTCCTTTTTTTGAGAATTTCTTTCTTTATATTTGACTTAAGCATCTAATGCACGAACAATAACAAAAGAAAGTACAAAGAAATGGACACACCAAAAGCAATGATTACATAGATAAATCTATATTGAATTATAAATTCCATTTTTACTTGACTTTTGAAAAAAATAGAAGTTATTTACATTAACCATAACAATATATTCTAGTGTACTTAACTTGAATTCTGTTTCTTTTATTGTCTTTGTTAACATATTTTTAAATGTCATTCTTTTGAGACTGCTTTCTTTATTTAATCTTCATGTCTTTGAATAATTCTTTGAATTATTATTTTTTAAACAAATATTGATGCTAGAACATATAAATTTTTCTTCTGATTTTGTTCACTTCATTTTATCAAATTGTACTAGTCTTCCCAAGTCTCTTCACATCCTTTCCCTTATTTTTTACCACTCAATAGTATTCCATTATATTCATAGATCACAATTTCCTTTCTTAAAAAAATTTTTAATAGTATTCTTTTCCCCAATACATGTAAAGATAATTTTCAACATTCATTTTTATAAGACTTTTGTGTTCTAAATGTTTCTTCTTACCTCCCTTACCTCTTCCCCTCTTCAAGACACAAGCAATCTGATAATAGATTAAATATGTGCAATCCTGTTAAACAAATTACCATATTTTTCATGTTGTACAAGAAACATAAGACCAAAAGAAAAAAAAAAAACCACAAGGAGGAAAACAAACAAATAAAAGGTGAAAATGCTATGCTTCAATCCACATTCAGAATTCACAGTTCTATATCTGTATGCAGATGGTAGTTTCCATCCCAAATCTATTGGAATTGCCTTGAATCACTGCATTGCTGAAAAGAGCCACATTTATCACAGTTGATCATCATGTAATCTTCTTGTTACTATATGACAATTTCTTTATCCATTTCTCCAATTGATGTGAATGCGTTAGTTTCCAAATGTTGGAGGTTTTTTTTTCTCCTATGATACAGAATCTTGATATTTATTCTACACAAAAAATTTTCATAAAATGTTATCAGGTACACTATGACAACATATTAGAAAAGTCCTAGAACATCCTATGATGTTCAATTTATACTAAAATGTGGGGTTAATTTAACATAAGATAATAAGCTATTAATATAAATAATAGAAATCATGGTTATATCAATATGTGTAGAATAGTTTTTGTTAAAGAATACCTATTAAATACCTATTAAAAACTCTAGAAACCATAGGATGAAATGAAATTTTCCTTAATGTAATAAGTAATGCTTATCTAAATCTAAGACAAATTATGTATAATGGAAAAAAATTAGAAACTTTTCCAGTTATAGCCAAAATAAAGCAAGTATATCCTTTACCATAATTAGTATTTGATTAACTACTATACTGCTGGCTATAGCAATAATACAATTAAAAGAAATTGAAGGAATAAGCATAGGCAAAAAATGAACAAAATTATCTTTTTTTAAACAAATAATATGATGGTATACTTAAAGCATTCTAAAGAGTCAGATAAAATTAATTGAAACAATAGCTTTACCAAAATTGAAAAATATAAAGTAAATCACATAAATCATTAGCAATCTTATATATTACCAATAAAGCCCAGCAGATCACTAGAAAGAAAAATTCCATTCAAAATGACTAAAGAAGCTGTAAAATATTTGGAAGCATATCTAACGAAGATTTACTCACAAATTATATGAATCTAACTACAAAACAATCTTTGTGCAAATAAAGATAGACTTAAGTAATTGGAGAAACATAAATGCTTACATTAGATTAAGCCAGCATAATAAAAATGACAATACTATTAAATTAATTTACATAAACAGTGCTCTACTAATCAAACCCATAAGAATATCTAGACATCTAGTAATGAGAAAAGCTCTTCGAAGGAATAAAAGATCCAAGCTTTCAAAAGTAATAATGAAAAAAGTGAGAATGTCCCCCAAACCTCAGTTATTAAGAGAAAGACTCACTATTTTCTAATTTGGCAAAAGATAGATATAGACTAATTCATCATACTATATTATAAGAGCTTGAACATTAGTGAAAAGAAGTCCCAAATGGATGCATGGCCTAAATATAAATGGTCATCAAAAATTATTCAGTGATAAAGGATTAAAGCTCTGTCATGTGAGTTGGACTATAAACTGATTTAGAATTCATCTGTGAAATAATGATGATTAAGCCAATAAAAATAGATAAAATCAACAAGAAAAATTTTAAAAGTGCCTATGATAAAATCTTAGGTTGTTTAGTGCTGGACACCACATGTAAAGAACATTTGTAACCTGGGAGGGTATTCAGAGGCAGGGACCAAGACAGCAAAGACCTTTGAGATCATGGATGATAAATAGATCAGTTGAAGGACTTAAAAATTAAAAGGCTTAAATGATGACATACCTGTCTTCAAATATTTAAAAGGCTCATCAAGTGGAAGAGTAATTATATGTATGATGTTTGTCTCCAAAAAGTAGAAGATGATGCATAGACAGATTTAGGCTAAATATGAAGAAAAAGGTCTGAACAATTAGTTATATTTGTTTAGTCATATTTAGTTCTTCATAACCACATTTAAGGTTTTCTTTTCTTTTTTTCATGTGTAATCATTTAAAACTTTTTTTTGACCTAATAGTATTTTTTTCCAATTGTATGTAAAGATAGTTTTTAAATATTCATTTTTGTAAGATTTTGAATTCCAAAATTTTCTTCCTTCTTCCTTTCTTCTCCACTGCCCAAGAAAAAAATAATAATCTGTTATAGGCTATACATGCACTACTATGTTAAACATATTTCCGTATTAGTCATGTTGCGAATGAAGAATCTGAACAATAGGGAAAAATCACAAGAAAGAGAAAAACATAAAGCAAATTATAAAATAGTATGCTTTGGTCTACATTTAGTTTACAAAGATCTTTCTCTAGATATGGATGGCATTTTCAATCACAAACCTTTTGAAATTCTCTGGAATTCATATATTGTAGAGAAGACCTAAGTATCATAACTGATCATCATACAATGTTGTTGCTACTGTGTTCAATTTTCTCCTAGTTCTGTGTTCATTTCATTCAGCATCAGGTATTATATCTTTCCAGGTTTCTCTAAAATACACCTGCTTATCATTTCTTATAGAATAATAATATTGCATTGTATTTATATATGACAACTTGTTCAGCCATTCCCCAATTGATAGGAATACCCTCAATTTTCAATTCCTTGCCACCACATATTTTTATACATATAGATCCTTTTCCCTTTTTTATAATCTCTTTAGGATACAGACCTAATAGTGATATTGCTGAATCAAAGGATATGTACAGTATTAAAGCTCTTTGGACACAGTTCAAAATTGTTCTCCAGAATGGTTAGATCAGTTCATAATTCAACCAATCATGCACTAGTGTCCCAGTTTTCCCACATCCTCTCCTACATTTATAATTTTCTTTTTCTGTCATTTTAACCAATCTGAGAGGTATGAGGTTACACCTTAGGGTTGTTTTTAATTTACATTTCTCTAATCAATTTCTTTATCTGAAAACCATCTGTTTATATCTTCTGACGTTTTGTCAATTGGGGAATGACTTGTATTCTTATAAATGTGATTAGGTTCTCTGTACATTTTAGAAATAAGGCATTTATCAGAAACACTGGCTATAAAAATTGTTTTCCATCTTTCTGCTTTTCTTCTATTCTTGGTTGCATTAGTTTTGTTTGTGCATAAATGCTTTAACTTAATGTAATCAAAACTATTCACTAGGCACTTGTAATGTTCACTAGTTCTTGTTTGGTCATAAATTCCTCCCATCTCCAAAGATATGACAGGTAAACGATTCCTTTTATGTATCACCCATTATGTCTAAATAATGAATTGTAGAGGACCACACATAGGAGAAGGGGGGAACTCTGGGAAAGGTATACTTGAAGCAAGGATACTTATAGCAGGGTGTTTCCTTAGTGCTATTGATGAAATAATGGTGCTCTAGTTTACATATACTTAATGTGATATAATGATATAATCAGACTGAGATATTTAAGGGCTGAGAGGACTGGAGATGAGAGCTCAAGCTCAAGCTTGATCTCAGACTTAGAATCATACTCAGACTCAGATATGGCCACAAACACAGAGGAGACACAGACGAGGACTCAGACACAGAAGACAAAGAAAGAAACAGAGATTCTCCTGGTGGCTCTCCTGCCTTCATCACTTCTCTACCTAAGACCAAGGCTCATCCAGAGATTCTCCAGAAAACTAGTCTGGACATTATAATGAACCCATTTTGACTTCATTTGGTATAGGATGTGAGATGGTGGTCTATGCCTCATTTCTGCCATACTATTTTCCAAATTTCCTAGCAGTTTTTGTCAAACAGTAAATTCCCAGAAACTATAGTTTTTGGGTTTATCAAATAATAGACTACTCTCTGAGTACACCATCATACCAAATATAAAGAGTGATAATTTTGTTTCTTCGTTGTCTAGTTCTAATCCCTTCAATTTCTTTTTCTTCCCTTATTGCTAAAGATAACATTTCTAGTACAATATTAATAATGGTGGTGATCTTACTGGGAATGCTTTTGGCTCATGCCCATTACGTATAATTCTTACAGATGATTTTAGATAGATGCTGCTTATCATTTTAAGAAAAACTTCATTTATTTTTAAGTTCTCTTGGTTTTTAATAGGGAAGGGGAGCTATATTTTGTCAAAAGCTTTTTCTGCATCTTTTGACATGATCATATCTTTTCTGTTAGCTTTGTTATTGAAATGGTCAATTATACTGATATTTTTCCTGATATCAAACCAACTTTTCATTCCTGGTATAAATCCAACTTGATCATTTTATATTATCCTAATGATAAATATCATTATCTCTTTGCTAGTGTGTGTGTGTGTGTGTGTGTGTGTGTGTGTGTGTGTGTGTGTGTGTGTGTGTAAATAGGGAGGTATAAATTAGTATTCATTAGGGAAATTGGCCTATAATTTTCTATTTCTGTTTTGACTCTTCCTAATACCAGCACCATATTTGTGTCACAAAATTAATTCTGCAGGACTCCTTCTTTGCTATTTTTCCAAATAATTTACACAGTATTGGAATTAATTGTTCTGTAAATGTTTGATAGAATTCGCCCATGAATCCATCTAGCCTTGGAGATTTTGTTCTTAAGAAGTTCATTGATCACTTTTTCAGTTTCTTTCTTTTTTTTCTAAAATGGTATTATATAAGTATTTTATTTTCTCTTCTGTTAATTTGGGCAATTTATATTTTTGTAAATATTCATTCATTTCATTAAGATTGTCAGATTTTTTGCATACAATTGGGCAAAATAGCTCCTAGTCATTGCCTTAATGTCCTCTTCATTACTGGCAAATTCACCCTTTTCATTTTTTATATGATAATTTGGTTTTCTTCTTTCTTTGTTTTTCTAATCAAATTAACCAAATTAACCAAATTATCTATTTTATTGTTTTTTCTCAATTCTTAGTTTTATTTATCAATTCAATACTTTTCTTACTTTCAATTTTATTAATATCTCCTTTGGTTTTCAGAATTTCTAATTTGGTGCTTAATTGAGAATTTTTAATTTATTCTTCTTCCAGCTTTTTTAGTTGCACACCCAATTAATTGATCTCCTTCTTTCTTTTTTATTCATACAAGCATTTAGAGAAGTACAATTTCTCCCAAAGAACTGGTTCAGTTTCATCCCATGCATTTTGATACATTGTCTTATTATAATAATTCTCCTGATGAAATTACTGATTGTTTCTATGATTTGTTGTTCAGCCCACTCATTCTTTAGGATTATCTTTTATTAGTTTTCTAATTGATTTTTGGTCTATCTTTCCATGACCTGTAATTGCACATAATTTTATTTCATTATGATTTTAAAAGGATGCATTCAATATTTCTGCCTTTCTTCATTTGATTGTAAGGTTTTTGTGCCCTAACATATGGTCAATTTTTGTGCAAGTTCCATTTACTTCTGAAAAAAAGATATATTCCTTTCCATCCTCATCCAACTTTTTCCAGAGGTCTATATCTAAATTTTGTAAAATCCTATTCACTTCCTTAACTTTTTCATATTTATCTAGTTCTGAGAGAGGGAGATTGAGGTCCCCATAGCATATTTTTGCTGTCTATTTCTCTCTGAAACTCACTTAATTTCTTTGAGAATTTGGATGCCATACCACTTGATGCCTAGATATGTGCAGTACTGATATCCTCATATGTCTTCTTTAGCAAGAAGTATTCTTCCTAATCTCTTTTAATTTGATTTATTTTTGTTTTTCTTTGTTGGAGATAAGAATTACTGTCCCTGATTTTTATTTACTTCAATGAAGCATAGTATATTCTGCTCAAGCATTTTACTTTTACTCTCTATGTATCTCTCTGCTTCAAATGTGTTTGGTTTTTGTTTTTTTGTTTTTGTTTTTGTTTTTGTTTGTTTGTTTGTTTGTTTTGGTAACAACATTTGTTAGAAACATATGGTTTTTAATCCATTCTGATATCTGCTTCAATTTTTATGGGAGAGTTCATGCTGTTCAGATTCACAGTTAGAATTACTAACTTTGTATTTCCTTTCATCCTATTTTTCACTGTTTATATTATTTTCCCTCCATTCACCCTGTCCCTCCTGACAAGTGTTTTATTTCTAATCTCCACCTCCCTCAATCTGCTCTCCTTTTTATCAGTCTCTCCTTTTTTTCCCCCCTTTCCCCTCTTAATTCCCTATAGGATAAATTAAATTTTTATACTCAACGAATGGTGTATAATATATCCTCTTTGAGCCAAATCTAATGAGAATAAGGTTCAAACAATGTTCAGTCTCTTCCTTTTTTCTCTCTACTGTAATAAGTCTTTTGCATTTCTTCATGTGATCTAATTTACTCTATTCTATCTTCCCTTTTCCTTTTCTCCCAATGCAATTCCTTTTTTGCATCTTAATTTTTTATATCATCACATCAAAGTCAATTTAGACCCACACCCTCTAAGTATACTTCTTTTTGCCCTAATAAAGATACAATTGTCAAGAGTTATAAGTATCACCTTCCCATGTAGCAATGTATAACAAGCTGTTTTTCCCCCTTTCTTGTGTATCTCTTTATGCTTCTTGAATCATATTTAAAGATCAAAATGTTTGTTCAGTTCTGTTTTTTTCATAAGAAAAGTTTGCAAGTCCTCTATTTCATTAAATATCTGCATTTTCCATGATACTCTCTCCAGAATATCATATTCCAGAATATTCATGCCTTCTGATCCTTTAATGTAAAAGGTGTTATATCCTAAGTAATCCTGATGGTTACTTCTTGGTATTTGAATTGTTTCTTTCTAGTCTACCTGCAATATTATCTTTTTGATCTGAAAATACTGGAATTTGGCTCCAGTATTTTTTGGGGCTATCATTTTGGTATCTCTTTTATGAGGTGATCAGTAGATTCTTTCTATTACTACTTTGCCCTCTAGTTCTAAGCTTTCTGGGCAATTTTCTTTGATGATTTCTTGAAATATATTGTACAGGATTTTTTTTTTTGTCATGGTTTTCAGATAGCTCTATAATTCTTAAATTCTCTCTTTTGAAAGATAATGATAAATGTTGAAGCAGATGTGGGAAAACTAGAACCTTAATACATTATTGATAGAGTTGTGGAATGCTGCAACCATTCTGGAGAGAAATTTAGAACTATACCTCAAAGGCTATCAAATTATATATACTCTTTGATCCAACAGTGTCTCTACTGGGTCTGTATTCCAAAGATATCATATAAGAGGGGAAATGACCCACACATACAAAAATGTTTGTAGCAGTTTTTTTGTAGTAACAAGGAACTGGAAATTTAATGGATGCCCATCAGTTGAGAAATGGCTGAATAGGTTATGGTATATGAATGTAATTAAATATTATTGTTCTATAAGAAATGATGAACAGGCTGTTTCAGAAAAGCCTGGAAAGAGTCACATGAACTGATGCTGAGTAAGGTGAGCAGAAGAAAGAGAATATGGTACACAGGAATAAGACTACAGGATGATCAACTATGATGGACTTGGCTCTTTTCAACAATAAGGTGTGTTACAGGAGTAGCCTGCTAGTGGCTGTTGGAGATCTAATTCTGATGAGCAGAATAGATTCCTTCATGTGAGAGGATGATAAAGATACAAGGAAACTGAGAGGCAGTTGCATTTTTTGTCCTCTCTCCTTTTCCCTCTTTCTTCCAATTTATTTCATTATTCATAAGCAACATCTGCATCAATAAAGGCTGATTTGTAATTCCTTCAAATGTGTTATGATTCACAGCTGGAGGGCTTTCGGAAAATTGACTTGCCCTTTCATATTTAAGAATGGTTCTTAACAGAGGTGATTCAAGGCAATTCTAATAGACTTGTGATGGAAAATGCCATCCATATCCAGAGAGAGAACTATGGAGACTGAATGTGAATCAAGAGATAGTATTTTCACCTTTTTGTAGTTGTTGTTTATTTGCTTGGTTCTTTTTTTTTTTTTTTTTTTTTTCTGTGTTGTTCCCTTTTGATCTGATTTTTCTTGCATAGAATAATGAATATGGAATTATGTTTAGAAGAATTGCACATGTTTAACTTATATTGGATTGCTTGCTCTCTTGGAGAGAGAGAAGAGCAGAGGGAGAAAACTTTGGAACACAAGGTTTTCAAATGTGAATACTGAAAACTGTCTTTGTATGTATTTGGAAAAATAAAATTTAAAAAAAATTTTAAATTAAAAATTCTCTCTCCTGAATGTATTTGCCTAATCAGTTATTTTTCTAGTGAGGTATTTTATATTTTCTTCTATATATATTTTTTTTCATTTTGATTGATTCTTGATGTCTCATAGAATCATTATCTTCCAAATGCCCAATTCTAATATTTAAGGATTTTCTTCAGTTAGCTTTTGTGCCTTTTTCCCATTTGACCAATTCTATTTTTAAAGAGGTTGGTTTCCTCAGTGAATTTTAGAATTCGCCAATTCTATATTTTAAGGAGTGATTTCTTCAGTCAATTTTTATGCTTCTTTTTTCAAGATGATGATTTTTGCATAATTCTCATTTCTTTTTTCAATTGTTCTCCTATTTCTCTTACTTATTTTAAAAAATCCTTTTTGAGCTCTTTCATGAGACCTTTTTGAACTTGAAACCAATTCATATTTCTTTTTTTGTGGCTTCACATTTATGCACTTTCTTATTGCTATTCTTTTCAGAATTAGTAGTCTGATCTTTCCTGTTGCCTTAGTAATTTTCTGTGGTCAGGGCTCTTTTTTAGTTTTTGCTCATTTTTTTTTATTATTTTCATTTTCAGTTTTTTATTTATTGGTGAGACAATTGAAGTGAAGTGACTTGCCCAGTTTCACAGTGTTTGAGGCTAGATTGGAACTCAGGTCTTCATGACTGTAGGACTGATGCCTTATCCACTATAACATTTAGGTGTCCATTTTTGCTCATTTTTAAAAGTTAAGTTCTACTGTTAGGGCCAGGGGATATTGTCCCAAGCTTATTTTGCTGGGAAACAGAGTCGTGGTCTCTAGCATTCTACACTGGGACTTGAGATACTTGTGGCTGTGGCTTAACCACTGTGCTGAGATGATCCTGCTTTGTCATACCTGTTGAATTTGCCTTCTGAGTTGGGGCTGGAGGCCTCACATCTAGCCTGCTATGATACTGGCCTGTGGAGCTAGGATTAAGGGGCTTTGGTTCCTGATCTGTGCTATGCCTAAGAGCCTCCTGATAGAAAGTCTGTACCATGGCCATGTTCTCCTTTTATATAAGAGAGACTTTTTCTGAAGTCCTTCTAAGTTATCATAAACTAAAACATTGTTTCAGTCTGGGGGTTTTTGTGCATTTTGTCATTCTAGAATCCATTTAGAGGCTTGATTTAATGTTGTTTATGAGAAAAACTGGGGGAAACCAGAAAACTTCCTGGCTTCTCTCCCCCATCTTCCACATTTGGAATTTTCTTTGCAAAGATACTGGTACGCTTTGCCACTTCCTACTCCCGCTCATTTTACAGATAAAGAAACAGAGGGAAACAGGGTTGAATGACTTACCCAGTGTTGAATTCCTCTTTACTAGAGGTTTTTCAGCAAAAGTTGTGTGATTATTTGTTGTATCTGTTCTAAAGCCTATGGAATGCACTTGACAGTTTTGTGGATCCCTATCAAAGTGGGACTGTATGATTGTGACATTTCCAAATCTATTCAGGGTTAAATAAAACTGATGGGTGGGATGGAAAACATTTATATACATTTCCAAACAGAAGAAAATTCACCTATTAAGATTCTAGAGTCAAAAGTGTAGATGACCTTCCACAATCAAAAATTTCAATTTAAAAAATCAGATTTGTGCTGATGGATAGAATAGACAAAACTTTCTTTTATGAAACTTTTCCCCATTGAACTCTAGAGTTAAGATTAAGGATAATTGACACATGGAGTCCTTAAACTCTTCTTCCACAAGACTTATAAGAAACATAAAGAATAAGAAGGTTTCTTTCTGGACAGGGTCAAAGGCATGGTTAGGATGACTCTTTCAGATCCTTTTCTCAGCCCTGATGGCTCATGATTCTGATTTGGACCTACCTTAGGAATAGAAAGTATATTAAATGACAGGAAAAAAGATGATTAGTCACAAAAGATCTAATAAGGAAATCCCCTAAACAGACTGAAAATCTTCTAGCAGTAATTATCATTGCCACAAACCCTGCAAACAGAGGAAGCACTGACATGTTGCTCTGCTTACTGCTACCTTTGTGACACAATAGCCATGCTCCTTAATGGTGGGATACCTTTCCTCTTCCCACTGAGTCACCTAGAAGTCCTTTCTCTGAAGCTCATGCTAGGCCTTTCCTTGTCTCTATGGTCTAGGTGCAAAACTGATAAATGATGATTGATTTTGGAATTTTATTCTGTAGACAAAATAAGTCTCCAAAATCAGTCATCACTCTGGGTGAATAAGAAATTATAGATCAATAGAGGATTCTGCTCCTCTTAGTTTCCCCTTTTCTCTTTGCTATCCATAGTCTTTTCAAGGTGAATTCCAACAAAAGTATTTAAGGGTTATATACAAATTCACTTGTGTCCTCTACTCTGAGATCCTCTTCCATAAGCTGTTATTTAATCATTTCAGTTGTGTCCAACTCTTTATCACCCAGTTTGGAATTTTCTTTGTAGAGATACTAGGATGGCTTATCATATCCTTCTCCTGTTCACCAGTTCATTTTACAGATGAGGAAATGAGGCAAACAGGATTAAGTGACTTACATAGGGTTACATAGCTAATAAGTTTCTGACACAAGATTTGAATTCAGGAAGATGAATCTTCCTGACTCCATGACCAACACTTTATTGCAACACCTTATCCCTTCCATAGGCTAAGTAGTTGTAAAGGTGTCAAAGTTCCCAAACTAAAAATACATATTTGAGTCCCTATCCAGTCCTGGAATGGAGAAAGCAAAGATTGAGAATCCCAAGTTGATTGTACATCCCCAAAGCATAGAAATCCTTAGGGATACTTGGCCCAGGCTACAAAAGGTATTGAGGTCTAAACCTGAAGGTAAAACTATGACCAGAAGTGTCTTAATGTGCTGCCTAACAATAGGTAGAATGTTATAGTTTAGTCATTATTTTTTTCCAGTAATATTTGATTCTTTCTGACTCCCTTTGGAGTTTTCTTGCTAAGTAGTTTGCCATTTCCTTCTCCAGCTCATTTTACATATGAGGAAACTGAGGCAAACAAAGTTAAGTGAGTTGCCCAGAGTCACACAATTAGTAAGTATGTAAGGTCAAATTTGAACTCAGGTCTCTCTGACTAAACTTGGTACTCTATCCACTGGCCCCAAAATGGGTAGAATACCTGGAGGCAATGATAAGAAGTGAATCCTCCTGGTTCATGTATGAGAACATCATTGATGTTAATGTGGCCTATGTGATGTAGACTTTCCAAGAAGGGCAAATTCTATTGAAATGAAGCATGGGAATACCTGAAGAGGAATGGTAAGAAGTGAAACCTCCAGATCCATTTTGGGAACTATTAATATTTGTAATGTGGTTAGTGATGTGGTGAAGTTCCAGTAATGGAAAGTTCTGTAAGAAAAGTGGGGTAGTCTGGGATTTCTGGTGACCAAGGTTGATTACCACAAATAATACATGAAAATGTTAAATGCTTCTAAAGGACAAAGCAGTTGTCTCTACACTATTCAAACAGTCTTACTGTTTTGAAGAGAGTTTTCTGAGGAGGGTTTAATCTCTTTACATCATTCCCACTGGGACTCAAATCAATGCTCATGGCATTAAAATAATTTAAGAGATGTGGAAAGAGATGCCTTAAAAACCCTAAATCCTAGCAGAGCCACAGACTTTGGAGGTAGAAATTTGAACTGGGGATATAAATCAATTTGGGTATTAAATGTGAATGGTGGTGGCATGGAAAGTCAGAAGGTAACATGGATGGAGTACCAGGTCAAGGTGTGGATGATTTGGAGTAGCTGCCCTTCATCCTAACCTTCACCTTACTCTGACTCACCCAGATCAGTTTCTTTGGGAGGCATGCAAAGAGTTGGAAAACACACATACATTCACAAAGTATATATACATCACTTTGGTGAACCCCAAATAAGTCTCAGGCGGAAACATCTTGCAAATGGAACAGGTGAACTATGACAAATTCATCCAACTGAGAAACCTGATTTCTTGTAAAAAATAAGCAACTTCTGCCCGCCTTTTCTCTACCCACCCATCAAAACCTGAGATTCCTCCCATCTCTTAGTCTTAGATCTAAAAGCAAAAAAAAAAAAAAGAAAAGAAAAGAAAAGAAAAAAGAAAAGAAAAGAAAAGAAAAAAGAAAAGAAAAGAAAAGAAAAGAAAAAGAAATTCACTGTTCTGCCCTCACTTTTCCCTACTTTTTCATCAGTCTTGAATGTAAAATTCAAGGGAACCCTAAACTTACTCATGGAATAGAAAGTCTAAGAATAGAAGGCAGAGTTTAAATTCATTTTCTTTTATTGTTGATTTGTCCCAACTTCAGTGTTTTGTCATTTCTTTCTCCATCTCATTTTAAAGATGAACAGAGTTGTAAGGCTTGCCCAGAGTTACAGTTATCATGAGTTTGAAGCCAGATTTGAACTTATAAAGGTAAGTCTTCTTGATTCCAAGCCTAGTCCTCTATCCACTGTACTATCTGGCTATCAAATGTGAAATCCCATCTTAAAATCATGAAATCTTTAAATAAGAAGTGACCAGAGACATTATCTCTTTTATCACCTCCAAACCTTCTCATCTTATAGCTAAGGTACTGAATCTGAGGCATGGAGTAGAACTTGTCCAATATTACACAGCTAGAAAATTACAAGGCTGAAATTTAACCTCTTTCCCTAACATGAAACCAGCTCTCTTTGGGCAGTGGAGTCAATGAGACCTCAATAATGGTTTTTTTTCTTCCTCTATGTCCTCAGAGCTTAACACAGTTCTGGCACATAGTAGATACTTAATGAATTTTTGTTGGCTGACAGATTGTAGGACTTAAATAATATAATGCTCCAAAGGTGCTTTGCACACTTTAAAATGTAGTGCTAGAAATAGTGATATATTCACATATGGAACTTGAAAGTTTACATAAAGGAGTAGCTAGGTAGTGCAGTGGATAGAGCACCACCCCTGAAGTCAAGAGGACCTGAGTTTAATTCTGGCCTCAGACACTTAACATTTCTTATCCGTGTGACCTGGGCAAGTCACTTAACCCCAATTGTCTCAGCAAACAGAAAAATAAATAAATAATAAAAAGAAAGTTTACATACATTACTACATTGAACCCCACAATAACCTAATGAGGTAGGTACTCTGAATTTGAAACTCAAGAAAGTGAAATAATTTGTCCATGGAAAATATTATTTATAACCAAAACATCATCATTATTAAATTTTTATGCACTGAATTGGAAATCAGGAATGCTGTTTAATTTCTTTTTTCAAATTTTTATGGGCAAGATCATTCAATTTCTTTATGAAATGGGAGAAAAATCATATCCTTTCTACTAATCTAAATATTTCCTATGTTTTGGAACATGAAGAAGGTAAGTGAATGGAACTAGAACCTTGTTCAAATTCAGACCTTGAATGTATAACTTAGTTTAAGGCAATGAACCACTCTGGACCTGTTTCTTTATCTGAGAATATCTTGCTCACTTGGTTCTTGTGAGGATTCTATGAGGATAAGTTGGTGTCATAGACACATGAAAATACCAGTTACAATTGCAGAAGTGCTGAAGTAAAGTGAGCAAAACCTATTCCATTATTTTTTTTATCTTACAATAGTCCTGTGATCCTACCAATGTCTTCTCTCTGTGGGATGGGGGAAATTGCCCCATTTTACAGATGTATCCTACTGGGATTTAAGCAGGTTAGTTGACTTGCTAGTGAATGGAGAATGGCTGAACAAATTATGGTATAAGAATGTTATATAATATTATTTTTCTATAAGAAATGCTCAACAGGATGATTTCAGAAAGGCCTGGAGAAACTTACATGAACTGATGCTGAGTGAAATGAGCAGAACCAGGAGATCATTATACTTGGTAACAACAAGACTATGTGATGATCAATTCTAATGGACATGGCTCTCATTAGTGAGATGATTCAGACTAGTTCCATGATCTTGTGGTTAAGAAAACCATCTGCACCCAGAGAGAGGACAGTGGAAACTGAATGTAGATCACAACATAGTATTTTCACTCTTTTTATTATTGTTTGCCTGCGTTTTGTTTTCTTTCTCATTTTTTTTTCTTTTGGATCTGATTTTTCTTGGGCAGCATGATATTTATAGAAATATGTATAAAGAAATTGCATGTTTAACATATATTGAATTACTTGTCAACTGGGAAAAAATTAGAACACAGGGTTTTGTAGGGCTGAATGTCAAAAGATTTTATTGTGTATATTTTGAAAATAGAAAGCTATTTAAAAAAAAAAAGAATAGCAGAAAAAAAGACTCAAGTCCAAGTCTTCTGATTCCACACCCAGAATTTGATCCCAAACATGAGACCTTGTTATTCTATGATCTTCTTTCATCTTCATAAGGACCCCAGCCTAGTCCCATGTTGCTCTCTGGATGCTCAGGTCTTCTTGATATTCATGATTTTCCAATCACAATCCTGTATATTTCCAAAAAGCTAGTGCACCATTCTTTCAGTGCCTCTATGCTTTTTGCTTGGAAAAGTACATTGTTAACACATTCATAAGTCAACCAATAACTATTTATTAAATACCTATTGTGTACCAGGTACAATTCTAAATATTATAAATACAAAAGAGAGGCAAAAGTTAGTTCTTGCTTTCAAATAGCTTACAATCAAATAGGGGAGACAACAAGCAAACAAATGTGAACAAATAGGCTATATGCAGGATCATTAGGAAATAAGTGACAGAGCAAAAGCACAAGTAGGAGTTGGGAAAGACTTCCTATAAGTAGCCTAGCCACAATATTATTTGGTAGATGAGGAAACTTAAGCCCAGAGAAGAGAAATGCAGAATGAAAACTTCAGAAGCTTTTTTTTTTCCTTTAAAAATGCCATTAAGTATAGACACAAATATATCATGCACATACCATTGACCTGAATAGTTTTAAAAGACTGAAAATTACAATTTAGCAAAAACTTAGCAGGCCTGGTTGCCTGTCCTTCCAGATGATCTATATTCTCATTTAGTGTACTATTTCAGCTTTTTATAATAAATTGAAGACATTTTAGATTTACTTGATGATCACATACTTCTCAACTTTTTTTTGTTTTTCAATTTTGTTTCTCATTTTTCAAGCAGAAAGACTAGGAATTTTTCAGACCTCCAGTCAGAAAAAATTTTTAAGCACCCACTATATAACAGACAGTGTGTTAAATTTCTGTCAATTCAATATGAGTCAATAATATTGCTATGGTAACTGGTAATGAGAAAACAACTATTCAGATCTTAGGCTATGTTAAGAGTGCCAAGGTGACCAAAAGGAAAGGTAAGAATCTGACTATATAGAGATACAAAGGCAAAAAATAATTCTTACTTTCAAAAGAGTTCACAATCCAATGAGGGAAAGAACATGAAAACAACTGTGTAAATGAGATGGGGGAGGGGAATTAGGTGGCACAGCAGTTAGAGTGATGGATAGAGAGAAAATATGAATTCAAATCTGGCTTCATATGCTTAACTATCTATGTTTAACTCTGGACAAGTCTGCCTCAGTTTCTTCATCTGTAAAATGTAGATGATAATAATAGCACCTACCTTCCAGGATTGTTTTAAGTGATATGAAATAATTTCTGTAAAATTCTAAGGGAACCTTAAAGTATTATATAAATGCTAGCTAACTATTATGATACATGCAAGTTAAATTAGATATAGTCCAAGAAGGGTTCATAATCCAATAATCAAAAAAGGAAGATTTTTGCATTAAGGGGAATCAAGAAAGGCTTCCAGTAAAAGTCAGGAAAGGCATTTTAATTGGGATTTGAAAGATGCCCCCAAAGCTAGAAGGTAGAAATGAAGATGTGGAGAATTCTAAGCATGAGGGACAGATACTGAAAATGCTCAGAGTTGGGAATTAGGGTGTAATATAAAAGAAAGAACAAGGAGGTTGATATTAAGGTATAAGGCATAGGAAGATGAGGAAGAGATTAGATCATAGAGGTCTCTAAAAGTCAAACACTGGGTGTTTATTTGATTTTGGAGGTAATAAAAAACCACTGAGCTTTATTTAATGGGAAGATGGATAGGAGTGACATGATCAAACTTGAATTTTAGAAATATCATTCTGACAGATTAGTAGAAAATGGACTGGAGTAGTAGGGAGATCCACCAGCAGGCTATTACAATAAACTGGAGTGAGGTAATATTGGGTTTGCACCTCTGTGATAGCAGTATCAAAGAATAGAAGTGGAGAAGACATATATAAAAGCTGATAAGCAGAAATTGGTAACATATTTGTCTTTATATCACCAGTATCTAACATATGCAGTCAGGAATTAATACATGTTTGTTCAGTTAAATTGAAGTAACTTTCCTAAGGTCAAAAAGTATTATTCCCAACCATTCAATAGAGATAAATAAGGCAGCATAACAAAGCTGATAGAGAGATAGATTTGAAATCAAAAAGACCTCTAATTTCAATCCTTTCTCTGATATTTAATAGCTCTGTGACTCTGGGTAAATCCCTTAACCTCTAAGTGATAGAAGCAACTTCTTAGGCTCTATCTACTCGTCATGTCCTATGGGAGAAAGTCCTCATACAGGGACTTTCCTTAGTAGGACTTTCCCACTCCTATTCACAGCTCCTTTCTATATTTATATAAAGATAAAGTCTTCCAATTACATTCAAAAAGTCAAAATCACAAGTATAAGATAGGAGGGACAAGACTCAGATAGAGTCTATCTGAAAAAGATCTCAGGATTTCTACAAGCTCAGTATAAGTCCACAATATTGCTATTGTATCTCGTAATGAGAAAAAGAAGAAAAAAACATTAATCAGATCTTGGGGTATATTAAGAGAGGCATGGTGTCCAAAAATGAGGAATCAAGAATTCAACCATACTTTTCTCCTACCTAACCACACCTGCAACATAGTGTTCATTTCTGAGTGCCACCATTTGCAAAAAGTATTGATAGGTTAGTGCCCAAAGATAAGGCAGCAGAATTGTCAAGGTCCTAGAGATTGTTGTCTACAGATCACTTGAAGGAAATGGGAACATTTAACCTACAAAAAAAAGAAGACAAGGTAGAAAGAGGGGTGAGAGAGCAAGTAGGACATGATAGCTATATATAATGGGCTGTTTCCCAAAGTCATAGAGTTCATAAACAATAGAAATTGGAGTTGAACCCTGGTTCTCTGTCTCAAAAACAAGTCAGTCCATAAACATTATATATATATATATAATAAACAATATATATATATAATAAACAATATATATATATAATATATATATATTATATACCAATATATATATATAATAAACAATATATATATATAATATATATATATTATATACCAAGCACTGTGTTAAATGCTGGAACTATAAATACAAGTGAGATGATAGTCTCTACCCTCAAGAATCTAATATTCTAAGCAAACTAGAAAGGGGAAAGAGATCAGGCTGTAGAATTCCAAGAATGGGTAGTAGCTGCTCTGGATTCTTGTGCCAGTTGGAGATTCTTGGAAGAACTCACCAGGGAAAAAAAGGACCTGCAGGAGCAAAGGAAAGAGGTAATTGAGGCATATTACTATAATTCAGAGACTGAGGGGGTGGCTGGTGCTTTTCCTACTGTACCATGTTGATGCCTTCTTCCCTTTAAAAATAATTTGTTTATCAACTTTTGAGAATAATTTGTATGGTTTAGATATTGTTGCTATTGTTAAGTTGTTACCATTATGTCTGAATTCTCATAACCTCATTTGGGATTTTCTTGGCAAAGATATTGAAATGGTTTGTCATTTCCTTCTTCTCATTTGATACTTAAGGAAACTCAGGCAAATATGTTATGGTTAAATAACTTCCATCACCCTGCTAATATATGTCTGGGGCCAGATTCGAACTTAGGTCTTCCTGACTCCAGGCCCATCTACTGTACTACTTAGCTGCCCACTATAGCTATCATTTTACTTTAAAAGTGATAGAATTCACTTGTAAACTCATCAGAAATTCTTTTACTTTTAATGAATCATCTCACAATATATAGTTATTTGTGTACATGTCATATGTTACCCAACTGGTCATTAGATTGCAGTCCTTGTGGTTAGAGGATAGTACTTAGCATATTGTAAGTTCTTAACATATTTGCTGGATGGAATTGAATTATAAAAAAATCTTTATTGATGATATATTATCTTCTCTCTGGTCTTACTGCTCTACCTTCCCTCGATTTTCTTACTTTTCTTCCTTCATAATCATAGTGTGATTCTGTGTGTGGTTAGTATTTTGAAATTGTTTGGAAAAATATTCTTTAACTAAATTCCTCTTCCATTTACATTGAAAAATGATGTGTCCCTAGAGGGAAATGGGGCCTCAGAAATATGTGGTGGTGCTTTTTTATTTGGCATTATGATAACAAAAGAGCTCTTTGAAGGCAGAGGATGCTTCATTTTTGTTTTTCATATCCCCAATTTCTAAGGAAAGTACCTTGGAACACAGGGAGAGGAAGGGGGACTGAACCTATGACTTCTTTGATATGGATAACTTCTGGATGAAGAAACATCTGCTACCAATACACCTCAATACAGTCTCTGCAACATATTCTTAGGTTGCCTAGAGCACTAAGAGATTGTATGTATCAGAGACGAGGCTTGAATCTAAGGTCTTCTAGATTTCCAGATTAGTGCTGTACTACAACACAGGTGCCTAATAAATTCTTGTTGATTGATTGGTTGATGAATTCTAAAGTAGAAACTGTTTTGAAGTGATCAGCTTGTCCAACTCCTGACTTTCTTTTGGGAAAGAAATATGAAGCAACTGAGTCTCAATGACTTGGCTGAAGTCTTGACACTGGAGAAGTTATCTAGTGAAATAAATGTAGGTTTTCTAGTCACACGAAAATTTTTTTTTGCCTTGGTTGAAGTATATGAAGAAAGCTCAGCCCTTTACAAATGTGTAGGAAAAGGGAAGAGTAATAGTCAATTCATGTCATCTTAGTATTCATATAAAAATAGTATTGACCTCAAAGATCCACTAAAAAGTTTTCAGAGATTCCTATATTATTAAAATTTTAATTTTTTGGTTACATTTTAAGTTCCAAATTGTCTTTTTCCCTTCTCTCTTTCCAAACCTCATACAAGAGAAGGCTATCATTTGACACAGATATGGACCACATTTTGATAATGGCAGTCTTAGTAAATTTGTTATTTGAATATTGTTCGTTAATGACTTTATAATTATAAAAACATAGAATCCTAAAGTTGAAAAAACCTTCAGCATTTGTCCATCTTACCTTTAATCAAAGCATGAATTAAACACAGATTGTAGAACTACAGAAAATTAGTGATGAAAGGAACTGTAGAGATCATCTACAGAAAGGGAGATGTGATACATTTGAAAGACCCTTGATTTAGAATGAAAGGATCTGGGTGCAAACCTTATTTCTGAGTCATGTAACCTATGTGACCATGGACAAGTTCTTTAAGTTCACTGGGCTTCAGTTCCTTTAAATCAAGGGTTTGGGAATGGCCTTTATGCTGTTTCTGAGCTAACAGAACTCATCCTGCTCTCAGGATCTTAGGGTTCTTCCAAAGATGATGGAAGGGTCAGACAGCAGGATCATGAAGATGATGGGAGCAAAAGTGAACCCCAAAGTATGTCCCCTTGCAGATGCCCACTTTACTAAGATGCTCTTGGACCTGGGTCAGAAGGCTTATAACTTGTAGTAACACCAAAAGAGTGTCAGAAAAGCCACCAAACCCTCAACAGTTCATTGAAATGATAGAAAAAAGATGCCAGAGTTCTTGAAAATCTTACCCTTCTTACTGCTATGTGAAGACAAGATCATGCCCTATGAGTCTGAACTTCTGGCAAGTCCTAAGACTGACATGTGATATCTCCCAGCCAGTAACTGTATATTTATCAACATTAAGGAATGTTGTCCCTCAGATCTAGTCTGAGCAATTATCAACTGAGAGGTTCCATCTACACCAAAGGTAGCAGACATTCAGCATCCGTTCTCCCAACATTTCTGACTGGGGTTCAAACCAGATTAAAATACAACTAAGAAATATTTAACAAAATAAATAAAAAATCCAAATAAAATTAATTTTAAAATGTGGTATTCTAAGTCACTATGCAGCCCTTAGGTGATCTTTATATACCATTTAGTGGCCCTCATTTCTATCTGTTTGATACCACTGGTTTAAATCAGTACATTCCATTATATGTCTTTATCATAGGCTCTTTTATAGTTCTGACTTGGAACAGCTGCATTTATTCAAAGATTATGTATAAAGTATTTATACTATCAGAGATTAGTCTTAAAAGTCACAAACTTTTAATGTTCTATTAATGTTTTTATTAAAGTCTTTTTTACATCATCACAGGTTTCCCCATTTTATTTCCCCTTACTTCTTCCATAGAGTCATCCCATATAATATTTTATAAAGATAAAAAAAGAGGAAAAAATCGGCACAATTAATCAATACATTGAAGAAGTCTGAAAACATATGCAATGGGAAACTTCTCTTTCCATTAGGAAGGAGTTAGGTTAGGAGTGATTTTTTATATGTCTCTTAGATGATTTTCAATATTAATTTTTTCTATCATTAAAAATAAAATAAAATGAGTAGATTTGACTGAATTGTTTCTAAGATTCTTTTTACCTCTCAAGCTCTGGATCTGGATTAGCATCCTACCTCATCCATTTACTATCTATAGGACTTCAACCAGATCATTTATTTCTCTGGCCCTCCATTTACTCATTGATAAAATTAGGGGATTGGACTAGCTGATTTCTAAGGTACCTTCCAATTCTAAAACTATAATCTTAGTCATAGGAAATCCTGAGAGAAATAAGAGAGGATCTAGGATGGGGGTGGGGGAGGAGCCAGGAGAAGGAGGGGTTATGATGACTAAGAATTCCTTTATGGTGGGCAGAAAGCTAGAAGTTTCAGGTCTACTTTCCAGGCACCAAGGAAGAAGGAGATGGGCTTTCCAGTTACAAATGTTTCCTATCAAAACAAGCTCTTGTAAACACCAGATAGCATGAATCACAGGTCTTACTTAGTTGGAAAAAGACTCATCAGACAGCAGGGTGTTTTCAGAGTTTAGGGCCCCTTGTTTTTGGATGCTAAGCCACTTCAAAGTTTCTTATTTTCCATTTCTGTTTGTGGCAGAAGAAACTCTTAAGTTTCTTTCACTAGGCCTGGACTCACACTAGATCTGGACGGTCAGTATATTTAAAGGAAGCATTGAGAGAAATTGAACAACAGTTCTTGCTTGGGTTGCTTCACTTTCACACCCATCCACCCCACCCACTTCTAACAACGCTCAAGTCTCTCTGAAATATTGCTCCTTAGCACGCATTTCCCTTTTTCTCTTCCCCTCTTCCTTTCCTTTTTCTTCTCCCATTACCATCCTACCTTTCTCTTGCTCCTCTCTTCTTTTTTGAGAGATTGGGTAGCATATGTACTCAGTAATGAGTTTCCTTCCATTTTCACTTTTCTCCCACCTCAGAAATTATATCTCTAATATCTCTGCTTGCCTTTCAGCCTGCGATGTTACTGTCATCATTTTAGACTTGGGGCTTGCCCATTCAGCTTGAAAAAGCTGATTATTTCCTTTGAGCTACAATTGCACTTTTATAGGTTAGTCTGATTAATTGGGACAATGGGCAAATCCTTTTACCCATCTGCACCTCTGTTTCCTCATCTATAAAATGGTGGAGTTGGATTAATTCAAGGTTCTTAATCTAAGGTCTATGAATTTATCCTATTACTTTTTAGATATCTATATTTCAATATAATTGGTTTTCTTTGTAGTGCTATTTTTCTTTAAAATGCATTTAAAATCAATGAAATAATAAAAATGTTAGTAGATTTCTAAATTCCTAGCTCTGAAACCTGCGATGATTAGAGATTAAGTTTTCCTTTCATTTACTTCTTTTATTTTGTTTTATTTTTAAACAAAATTAGAACTACTTATTTTTTTAAAAGTAAACACAGAAAGGGTAAGAAATATTATTTTTAAAAACAGAATGTAAAGAGTAAGATTTAAAGAAACAAACAGATGTTTTTCTTAGTATTTTTAAACTAATATCAATCATTACTTACCTTAACTTTGGTTTAATCCCAAGACTTCAGTAGAATGTTCCTACTTTGAATCCTAATCTTAAAAACCAACCATTCCCAGGAGAATTCTAGAAATTCAGACTACTTTCAGATCTAAGGGCCTTCTTTCAGGCTCTTCATGGTTTTTCTACCTATTTTGATACTAAGTATTTTGTTAATCTTTATGAGGCTTATAGCATTAATAAAAGCCATGGTCTTTTCACTTTCTTTAAGATAGGGTACACCCACCATTCCTTCTGATTCCTCTATTTTTTTCCCCACACGGCAAAAGAGATCGAGAGAGAGAGAGAGAGAGAAAGAGAGAGAGAGAAAGAGAGAGAGAGAGAGAGAGAGAGAGAGAGAGAGAGAGAGAGAGAGAGAGAGAGAGATTAGTGGGCTTACATCAAGTCTCTGTACAAATCTCTGCAACTGTTCCCCAAATATAGTTTCTGGACACCTTTTATTCAAGAGGAAGAGGATGAAAAAGCATCCTCTTCCTTTAAATTTTTAACTTCCTTAACTGAGTTTAATAGGATAGAAAATCATAATTGCAAAATGTTTAAAAATGTATTCACCATATTTCCCACCCCATGCAGACAGTCTTTTGCCTCTTTTTATCCTTAAAAACTAGTACAGTGCTTGGCACATAGTAGGTGATTAATAAATGTTTATAGAATTGAATTGAATTGAATATGTACTATATTTTGTTACTTTATCACTTTTAGTAATAATTTAAATAACATCTGTTTATTACTATAGTCCAAGCACTGGGCTAAACATTGGTGATACACATACAAGAAATAAGATAGTCTCTGTTACATTCTAATAAGCAAAGACAATATATGAAAGGAAACTAATTTGAGGAAAAAGAGAGAGGGCATGTGCCCTATGGCATGATTTGGAAATACTGAGGAAGTAGTTTATAGGCCTAGTTCTAGGAAAGATAAGGTTAAAGCTCATCTATCAAATTCAAGGGTCCCAGAAACATAATCTAAATTCTAGTTGGAAGAAGACAATGGCACAATGTAGTGAGCATGCTTTGGAAATGACTGGGAAGAGTAATAAGAACTTTCCTGGGTCCAGAATAGAACTAAGCCATAATTCTGCATAGTGACTCCAAATCTGCTAAACCTTGCATCTAGTTGATCAGGGTTGTGGTCAACTATTGCTGACTATCAGAGTGCTACATAATTATAGTACTTGAACTCAAATCATTGCCAGAAACCTGGAAAACCTAGGATAGTAATAACAATCAGACCAGGTCCTTGAGCTAATTGCAGCGGATCCCTGAAAACTGCACAGATTACTGATTCAAGTGACCTTTGAAATACATAGAAATCAATATCAAAAACAAAAAAAAAAAAACCCCAACAGAATGGCAGGACACCAGTCAAGATGCCTAGGACCATGCAAGGCCACAGTAAATATACTACAAGCAATCCACTGGAAATTTTAAAAACCTCATCCTAACGTAAAGTTCCAATTTAGAAAGAAGGGCTGGAGGAATTAGTAAACAAACAAACAAACAAACAAACAAACAAACATTAAAAAGTGACTAACCCAGAAAAAGAGAATAATTCCAATATCTATAAGCAAAACTTTAGAGAAAATCATAGCTTAGCTATAAGGTCAGTTAGAATTCTTAGATGAAATAAAGCAAAAGAGAAAAAAATTTAAGTTTTGAATGAAATTATTAATTAAACGAGAAGATAAAAGAAAAGAATTGGAAAAGAAACTCATTAGAGAAAGGACTGAAACAGTACTAACTGCTTGGTTCAAGAAATGCAAAAAGAATCAACCTCTACTAAAATGGAAGACTTACAAGCATTCTTGATGAAAAGATTGAAGCTGAGTATACAAACATGGTAGTAAAGAGAAATATCTAACATTATTTGAATAAACCTGAATCTCATAAAGAAGATCCTTGAGTGTCCTGAGACCACAAGCAACAAGAACAATAAAATCAGTGGAATAGAGTATTTGGAGACTCTATTGTTTTAAATCATTCCATGTATCACTTTTAATGTTAGGCACACTTAGGCTTCCCTCCTTCATCTTCTTACACATCACTGACATTTCTTTTGATAGTACATTGGGCAACCAAGTGGTAGAGACCAAATGTTGTCTTTCCATTATCATTTCTCATGAAACTATATAACTATAGAAATCCCAATAAATCTGTCCCATTTTACATTATATTTGTTGTTCTCATTTTGGTTTCATTTCCAAATATTATTGGTAGATTCTGGTTTATTTGATTGTCACAGTAAACTATGTACAGCTTTCACCTGCTTTTGACATTTATGAAAAGATATTGGTTATGGCCCTTTTTAATCCAATGATACTAAATGCTTGAGAATTATGCAACAGTATGATCTTGGGAAAATATAATTTCCAGGTGAATGAATAGCAATGGATAGATACACAAAGCATAAGACAACTCAGACATATTACCAACATTGACTTTTGTACAAGAAATAGTAGAAAGGAAGAATAAACTTTCAAAAATAATTTTTACAAGAAAAGAAAATCAATAAGCATTTTTTAAACACTTTAACTGTTGTAGGCATTGTATTAAGCGCTAAAGATGCAAAGAAAAAGCAAAAGAAATCAGTTCCTGCTCTCAAGGAGCTTACGTTCCAGTGGAAGAGTTAACATATACATAAATAGGCACATGCAACAGACTGAGAAAGGATTCCACAGAAGATGGCATTTAAGGTGAATTTTCAAAAAGGTCAAGAATTGTAAGAGGTATGGGTGATTAGGGAGAGCATCCCATATATGGAGGTCATCTAGTGCAAAGGAATCAAGATGAGAAATGGAGCACTGGAGATGCTTAGAGACTTCAAAAATAGAACTCAGGTTTTGAAGAGTTTGTCATGCCAAATAGAAAAGTTAATATTTAATCTAGATCTAAGGCGACATGGTCTTATGTCTAAATGTACATATATGCACATTTTCCTCCTAGTAAGCACTATCAATTCATGTCAGTGTTAGGAAGGATGGTATTTATTGAAAGTAGCAAAAATATATTATACTTGTAATAAGAAGAGTTATAATACCCACAAATTGATACTATAAAATGAATTGAGAGAGAGGAGAAGGAAGAGGGAGCCGAAGGAAGAAGAGAAAAAGACAGATAAAAAGAGAGAAAGAGAGGGAAAGAGAGAGCACACAATGACATCTGGATAGTCTGAGAAGGGATTAAGGAGGAAATAAGATTTTTGGCTGGAACTTGAAGGATGGAAATGAGTAAAAGGAATGATCTCATTACTTGATATGAAATATGACTATTATTCTTTCAAATAGAAGGCTGAACAGATGTTATATAGGGTTTATGTTGGGATACTTGGGGCATAATCATTTCTATGCAAAGAGTGCTACTGCTTCCTCTCTAAATGTGCTTTAGAGAGAGAATTCAAAGTTGATTAAATCCCTGGCTTGACCATTGATGGGATTTCTTGTTTCCTATTATTTTTTTTTGGAATCATAGAGAGAAGTTGTATTGACCAAATGAAGTTAGGGAGACTATGAAGAACTAATCATCTTTCCCATGTAGCAGTGGACATGGATGACAGGTAATAAGTGAGGGGAATCCAGCAAGATTTCACCCTTCATTACAGCTCTTTTTGAGGCCATAATTGTGAAAGCTCCCTAGAGCACTGGGAAAAACCCAAAAAAGGTACTGGGAAAGCCCCTTCCTCACAATAGTTCCATCTGATATTGAGTCACACCATTTAATATTGTGGTGGAATAGAGAATTCCACTTGGAATCAGAAAATTTGACATTGGGTCCTTTCTAATTTGTATTATTTGTTTCATCTTGAACAAGTTGTGTAATCTCCCTGAGCCTCAACTTGTTCATTTAAAATGTAGCTAATGACTCTTATATGATCTGTTGGTCAGCAATATTGTCATTTTTTAATTAATTTTTTTCTGGTTATGCATGTACATAATTTTTTAAATACACATTTCATTATGAATCATGTTGGGAGAGAAAAATCAGAACAAAAGAGAAAAACCATGAGGAAAAAAATGAAGAAAAAGAAAGAAAAAGTGAACATATAAATCAACATATTCAGTCTCTATAGTTCTTTCTCTGGATTCAGATGGCATTTTCTATCCAATCTATTGGGATTGCCTTATATCATTGAACCATTGTCAGTGGGTGTCAGAATTGATCATCACACAATCTTGCTATTACTGTGTACATTGTATTCCGGTTCTATTTGTTTCACTCAGAACCAGTTCATGTAAATATTTCCAAGATTTTCTAAAATCAGCTTATTCATCATTTTTTACAGAACAGCATTCCATTGGCATTCCATTACTTTCTTATACCATAACTTATTCAGCTATTTCTCAATTGATGGGCATGTATTTATTTTCCAGTTCTTTTCACAAAAAAAGTTCAGTAACATTATGACAAGAAATATTCTTTAAAATCTATTAAGCTACTCATCCATTCCACTATTAGGCTGATAGCTGAAGAAATTTTTAAAAAGGAGAAAAGGACTCATATGTATAAAAATATGTTTAATAATTCTTTTTATATTGACAAAGAACTGGAAACTAAAGGAGTATCCATCAATTGGGAAATGGTTAAACAAATTATAGTATATTAATTGCATGTGCTGTAAGAAATGATAAATGGTATATTTTTGGAAAAATCTGGAAAAACATGTATGAACTGGTAAAAATGAAGTAAATGGAACCATAAGAACAATATATACACTAACAGCAACTTTGTAAAGACCATCAACTTTGAAGGACTTAAGAACATTTCAGTGAAATGAATCCAGAGGATTAATGATGAAACATGACTTCTGATAGAGAAGTGATGAACTCAAGAATATAGAAGTAGATATATCTTTCAGATATGGCCAATGAGGACATCGGTTTTGTTTGACTATACATATTTTTTAATAAAAGTTTCATTTTTACTTTTTTTTCCAATGGGAGAAGGAAAGTTTAAAAAAATGGATTTTTTTTCATTAAAATTTTTTTTAAAATTAAAAATTAAATCTATATAAGTAGGAATTAATAGTATTATTAGCTTATCTGTCATGAATTTTCTCTCCCAGTTAACCTAAACTGGGTTTGTGTGTTTTGTGTCTCTCTGGCAAAGGCTTTATGCTCTTAAACATATTCAGAGCATGTCCTATCAAAGAGGACTGGGTAACTATTTAAAAGCTGAAAATGTACTCCAAAAACTCCATAATTTTCTTGTCTCTGGGCCCCATGGATTATTTTTCTTTCTTTGACAATCAATCAAAGCTCATTTCCCTAGGGTAGAATGAAAAATCTCACATTCTATTATCCTAGGGAAGATACTTTTTAAATCATCAAACTCTTTTCTGGTCCACCCAGGAAATCTCTTTTTAGGAAATGTCACCAAACAAGGAAACATCTTCTATTGAGAATGAATGCCGAGTGTTATTACAAGAGTAAATGAAAGTTCTGAAGGTCTTTATCTTCAAAATAGGGGAGTTAGTTCTCATTCAAGTTTTCAGGGACTAGGATGGCTGCATTCTGTGGTCATGAACCACAGTCTGTGGAGCTTGAATTACACCATATTTTTGAAAAGCAATGATCAACTGGAACATCTGTATAAGAGATATCATCATGTTGAGGTGACCAGAGATCACACCATAAGAATGTATTTTAAAAGAAATAGGAGAGGCAGGTAGGTGGCGCAGTAGACAGAGCACCAGCCCTGAAATCAGGAGAACTTGAGTTCAAATGTGGCCTTAGACACAATACTTCCTAGCTGTATAACCCTGGGCAAGTCACTTAACCCCAATTGCCTCAGCCAAAAGAAAAAGAAAGAAAGAAATAGGAATATTTAGCTTAGGAAACAAAATATTTAAGTGGGAGGTAATAACTATCTTTAAATATTTGAAGTCACTTATTTTGTTCTGTTTTGACAATTAGGTAGCACAATGATAGAATGCGCCAATCTTGGAATCAGGAAGATCTGACCTCAGATCTGGCCTCAGATACTTACTACCTGGGTGACCTTGGACAAGTCACTTAACCCCATTTGCCTCAGTTTCCTCATTTGTAAAATGAGCTAGAGAAGGAAATGGCAAGCCACTATAGGATCTTTATCAAGAAACCTCCAAATGGGATCCAAAAAAGTCAGAAAAACAACTGAACAATAAAACAATAAAAGTGGGGGAAACTCATTTGCATTAGACAGAACATTCTCCATTTTGAAAGCTTTAATGACTTTAATTTTTCCAAGTTCTACCCTAGGACAAACCAGAATAAATCTATTCTCTTTCTTCCTAAGGATCTTTTCAAATACTTAAATATTCTTAACATATCACTGTAAATCATCTCTTCAGGTAAACAAGAATTTTTGGTTTCTCTAACTGATCCTCCTTCAATGTAGCCTCTATTGCTCTCAACTTCCACATAACCCTCTCAGGATATGTTCTATGTCATCAATTTCTTCCTAAAATACAATTCCCATAAATGAACACAATATTCCAGATCATATATGACAATCATACATACAGTGAAACTCTCACCTCCTTTGTTCTGGGCCTTTCTTAATACAAGCTAAGATGACATTTAGTATTTTAACTTCAGTTTTATTCTGCTGACTCATATTAAGTTTTTTAAACTTTCAAATAACATTAGTGACTCATATTGCTCTTTATTAAATCCCCTTCTGATCTTTTTCAGATATTATCCGAAAGCTTAACTCCCTCTACCTTGAAATTATGAAGTTTAATTTTATAACCCAAATGTAATATTTATTTATCTTTATAAAACTTCATCTCATTAGATCTGACTCATTATTCTAGCCTGCTAAAATTTTTTATAATCCCAATCTTTCAATAAACCATGTTGCCTATCTTAGTATTATGCCATGTAAAAATTCAATAAATATGGCATTCATATCTTCATTTGAATCATTGATGAAAGTGTTGAATAATACAAAAAATAGATTTTCTCCAATCTACCATTGGAGGCCTTATTCCAAGTTGCCATGAATATGTTGATTATTATTCTTATTTTTTTTAAGCTCTTATTTTATTTTATTTTTTTTCACAGTATATATGCATGAGTAATTTTTTTTTATAATATTATCCCTTGTATTCATTTTTTCAAATTATCCCCTCCCTCCTTCTACTCCCTCCCCTTGATGACAGGAAATCCCATACATTTTACATATGCTACATTATAACCTAGATACAATATATGTGTTTAAATACCATTTTCTTGTTGCACATTAAGTATTAGATTCCGAAGGTATAAGTAACCTGGGTAGATAGACAGTAGTGCTAACAGTTTACATTCACTTCCCAGTGTTCCTTATCTGGTAGTTGTTTCTGTCCATCATTGATCAACTGGAAGTGAGTTGGATCTTCTTTATGTTGAAGATATCCACTTCCATCAGAATACATCTTCATACAACATTGAAGTGTACAGCGTGTTCTTTTGTCAACCCATATGTATTCAGTTTTTAGACTTGCTTTATTTGCTCTAAGAAGATAACATACCCTAGTTTCACTGAATTCATACCATCCTGATGACTCAAATTCATTGGGATAACTAGATATGCTTTCTTCCTGTGTTTTCAGTTACTCAAACAACATGATTCTTTCCCTTCTTTCCAAAGACAATATAATTTTTCTTAGCAAAAACAGAATAGAAATAAAACAAGAATCAAGTAGATTTGCCTTCTCTGTATTATTATTTTCCCTTTTCTCCTAAACAGTCACTCTATTCCTTCTTTGATCCTTCTTTTAAACATGACAATTTTTTTTTATTAGTGCTACAATTTCATATTGGCAGCTCAGTGAAAGATGGATTGGAGTGGGGAAGGATTTAAAGCAGGGGGAAAGTTAGAAAGTTGTTAGAAAGCTATTATAATGAAAAAGTTAATCCTGATGAGGAAACTTTCTGTTACAGAAAAGTAGCTCCTATTCTGCAATATATAGCTTTGAAAACTTGGCTAGGGGATTGAAAGACCAAGTGGTTTGCCCAGGATCAGACAGCCAAAGTATGTTCAAGGTAGGACTTGAACTCAAGCTTTCCTGACTCTGATACCAATTCTTTATGTAATATTGTTCCTAATATAGATTTATGTTAAGTAAAACAATCCTCTTTTATCTTTGGCTTTCATCATCAGCCTCAGTTAATTATCCCTCAAAGTTTTAGACTTATAAACTTTGGCCCTAAAGAGTAGAATTTGGACAATGTTTGGAAATTACAGAAACATAGATTTTTAACTAGTATACAAGGAGAAAAGTTCCTAATAATAAAGGAGTTCAAAAGTAGGATGATTGGAATACCTTCAGAGGGAATGGGAGAGGGAATTCCTCTCACTAAGAATACATTGAGATAGAGCTGGTCTTCCGTATTCACTCTGTTTTGAGGAAAGCTATTTATATAGAATGTTGCATGGACTTCTCCATTTCCCAAATATCTCAGTGCCAGCAGATGGCAGGAACTAAAATGTTCTGAATCACAGGCCTTTCTACTAATTGCAGAGGTCAACTTGAGCTCGCACCTTTTCTGCATCTAAAGAATCTGAGAGGGGCAGCTAGGTGGTGCTGTGGATAGAGCACCAACCCTGAATTCAGGAGGACCTGAGTTCAAATCTGGTCTCAGACACTTAACACTTCCTAGCTGTGTGACCCGGGACAAGTCACTTAACCCCAGCCTCAGAAAAAAAAAAAAAAAAAAAAAAAAGAATCTGAGGTTATTTGTAAGCTAAATCTGACCAATCTATTACCAATAATCTAGGATAGTGATAGGTATTTTTAAATTCACATTAAAGAGATGCCTAGATCAAGAGTCCTCACTCTAACAGCTATGACTCTAGCTATGAGATGTTAGGCAAGTCCCTGCTCTGGATCTTAATTTTCTCATTTGTGGCATGAATGAATTAGACTAGGTGATTTCTAAGGGGTCTTTCAATTCTTTCAGGATATTTCCTTTCAGGAGCTATTTCCTTATTTGAAAAGTGAGAATGACAATATTGTACTCTATTTTAAAGTGTTGTATGTGCTATAAATTTTAGAGTGTTACAGAAAACCCTATTATTATTATTATTATTATTCTCATATGCACCCTGAATTAATATACCAAATAGCCAAATTTAGGTGATGGTGAAGTGGGGAAAAGAGAAGAGAGATTTAAGTTCAACATGGACCTCAAAAGTCATCCAAGCAAAAGACATTTTTCAAATGAGCAGAGAAGAGATCATTTGAGTTAGCCTTCTTTGAAAATGAATAAAGCTCAAAAAAAAAAAAAAAAAAAAAAGGAAAGAAAAAAGTAAAAGCAAGAAAGAAAATGAACAAAGATTTTCCATGTCTATGCCCAGAAACCCAAGAAGTCATGTCTGATTATGAATGTTAGCTTTCAATGTCTTTTAGGTTCCATTGCATGACTGAGCAGAAAGGAGAGAATTAATATTTTGACAGGAAATAGTGGTTTGAAAATGGGAACACAGGTGATGTGTTGAGGGCTCAGTGTTACTTTTAACTCCTATTTTATTTTTGTTACAGATGTAACACCTGAGGATTCCACATAACTTGCAAAATGAGTCCCACCTCCCCACAAAAAAAAAGTCCCCAAACTATTTTATGTTCATGTGACTCCATGGGACTACATCCTGTCAAAACCATTACTTAAAGTCCCATCAATATGCCAGATGACCTGATTAGTCCAAAACAAACAAATTTAAGGAATTACCATAAAAAGGATAATGGCAATAAAACACATTCCCTCAAAACTCAGGGCACATTTCCCCAGAAATATGCATACAATAAAAACAATCAACAAACATTTATATACACCAATACATGCCAAGCACTCTGCTAGATGCTGGGAATATTAAAAACAAAAGTGAAACAGATCCTGTTCAAGAAACTGTATTTCTATTTGGGGAGACAATATGTACAAGCATAAATATATAGAGGAATAAATACAAGAGAATTTAGGGTGGGAAGGAATATAGGCATTTGGGAGGATCAGAATAGACTTCTTTTAAAAAGTGAAGGAGAAAAACGTTATTGTAGATTAAATTTAAACTTGTTCATTTTTTGTTGCTTTGATGTTTTGAGATTTTTTTTTCCCACCAGCACAATACTAGTATTATGTAAATTATTAACAAGTATTTACTGAGTCTCTATAATATTCCAGAAATTGTGTCAGGTAGAACGGGGGATAAAATCATAACAAAAGACATGGTCTCTGTCCTTTTTATTGGGAGAGGGCAAATTGACATGTGATTTCATGGATAGATGGAATTTCCAGTAACTCTCTCTATCAATTCAGCTTGACACCTGGTCTAAAACTTAAGAGTCTTAGAGCAGTACTTTGAGTTTAAGTGACCTTTTCATATCAGACAGTGATTAAGTATTGATGAGAGATAGGAAAGGGGGAACCCCGTAGGTCAGCGCAAAGATAGTAAGATAGTCCCATGAGGCGCAGTGTCCCTTGTAAATGAATTTACAGGCCCGAAAACCTAGATTGATTAAAAAAAAAAAAAAAAAAAGGTTTATTGTAGGAATTTGAAAGTAAAGTTTAGTTAGAAAGACGCCAATGCCAAAGGTGGTAGAGTCAGGAAAGGCTTCATGAATTGACATGACTTAAGCGGAGCCTTTAAAAGATAAGAAAGAATTTGGGCAAGCAGAAGATCAAGAAAAGTTTTTTTTAATAGCATATTTTTATTAATTTTATAATTATAACATTTTTGACAGTACATATGCATAGGTAATTTTTTACAACATTATCCTTTGTACTCCTTTCTGTTCCAAATTTTTCCCCTTCTTCCCTCCATCCCCTCCCCTAGATGGCAGACATTTCCATACATATTAAATATTTATAGTATATCCTAGGTACACTATATATGTGCAGAACCGAATTTTGTTGTTGTTGTTGTTGTTGCAAAGGAAGAATTGGATTCGGAGGGTAAAAATAACCTGGGGAGAAAAACTATTTTTAAAAAAAGACATTTTTTTAAAATAGTATTTTATTTTTTCCAAATACATGCAGATAGTTTTCAATATTCATCTTCTCAAAACCTCATGTTCCAAATTTTTTCTCCCTTTCTCTCTCCCTCCCCCTCCAAGACAGCAAGCAATCTGAAATAGGGTAAACATGTGCAATTTTTCTAAATATTTTTCCATATTTGTCATGCTGCAGAAGAAGAAAACTGATCAAAAAGGGGAAAAAAATACAAGGAAGGAAAAAAAAAAAACCAAGCTAACAAACAATAACAACAAAAAGGTGATAATACTATGCTTGGATCTGATGAGGGCGAAACCAGACAGCCCAGTATTAAATGATCAACAAAACCTTTCATCCTCTGGAGAAAAATTCCTTTCTTATACATACTTAAAAAGATTACAGTCTGTGGAGAAACTCCTTTGTTATACAAACTTCTTCATATCCTCTGGAAGCTGAAAAGTCTTTTCAAATACAAATTTTGTGCTATTATTCTGTTTTTGTATAAAATAAAATTTTCAAGTTATGGTTTTTGAAATATTGATTTTCTCTTGAAGCTGATATTGCCCACCAAGACTTTGTGGCATCTTTTCCTAACAAATAAAGCCTTTCTTATCACAGCTTTGAGTAGGCGAATTCTTTTGCTGGGGACCTACTCTTAGAACTTTGGAGAGAGAGAATCAGACACCCATCTCTGCCCAGTATCACCCCCTCTTCAAATCCATATTCAGTCCCCATAGTTCTTTCTCTGGATGCAAATAACGTTCCATCACAAGTCTATTAGAATTGCTCTGAATCACCTTGTTGAAAAAAGCCAAGTCCATCACAGTTGGTCATTACATAATCTTGTTGACCCTGTGTACAGTGTTCTTCTGGTTCTGCTAAGTTTTCTTAAAATGAGTTCATGTAAGTTTTTTGGGGCTTTTCTAAAAATCAGTCTGCTCATCATTTCATATAGAACAATAATATTCCACTACATTCACAAGCCTTAATTTATTCAACTATTCCCCAACTAATGGACAACCACTCAATTGACAATTCCTTGCTACTGCAAAAAGGGCTGCTACAATCATTTTCCTACTTTTATAATCTCTTTTAAATACAGATCCAGTAGAGACACTGATGGATTAAGAGATATGCAATAATCTGATAGCCCTTTGGGCGTATTTTCCAATTGTTCTCCAGAATGATTGGATAATTTCACAACTCCATCAACATTGCTTTAATGCAGGACATCTTTCTTAAAACAAACTGACTCAACTCAGCTAGTACAATTTGCTTGATCAATCTAAAACAGATATTAAAAGGGGAAGCAGAGTTTGTAAGAGGTCACTGCATGTTTTACTTTGTTCTGGACTAGCAAACACAATGTAGTCATTTGCATAAAGGAATAACAATAGCATAACTACTTATTTCTTCTTTTTCCAAATAAGCAAAGCAAATCTCATTTATCCTGACTATGTCTCTGGAGAATAGAGAACTAGCCCACTATCGATATCTATTTTTAGAAAGAGTCACTGGGGGTGTTAGAGATAGAAAATTTAAGTAATACATTTAGGATCAAACAGCTGGTTTGAGTGAGCCTGTGGTAAAGCCTAGATCCCAACTGGTGAATTCTCCTAGTCTATGAAAGCTTTTTAGAAACCCAGTAGTAGTGAAAAACAGATATGACCTGACTTATGTAATAGACAAGTTTATGTCTGAGTGCCTATCTGATCATAAGATCAAAAAGGAAATTTGCATCCTATTGCTTTTGAAATTTGAAGGGGTATTATCTCTTTTTAATGACATAAATAATTGTGGTTTTTATTTTTAAAAATAGATACTATTGTGGAAATTCACATGCAAACTCCCACATGACAGGAAAAAGAGGAAACAGTCTTAAGACAGGAAGTGAGTTGGATGTAACACTTTAGATGGACAAGTATTCTGGAATGGTAGTAATGGACAACTCCTCACTTGACAACAAAACTGGGACCCCCAAAATTAAATATTTTGTCCAAGGTAATACAGGCTTAAGAAGATCTCATTGCATAATAAGTTGAAGAGCCCAAATTTGGAATCAGGATTTCTAACTCCAAAACTCAAGTGTTTTTTTTTTTTTTTTCTTCTGCACCATACTGCTAAGTACAAGAAAGTAGGGTGAATGTCACAACCCAAGAACTTGCAATATTTATTTTGAAGAATTAGGGCTTGGAATCATAGCTTTTTCCTTTGCTCACCATCCTCAAAAATAAAGTATCCATAGTTTAAAAACTCCTAGCTGTCTTTAAGGTAGAGACTTTTGTCGCTCAGACATGATTAGAGCACAACACATATGTTTACATTCAGATTTTTGTAGTTTGAAAGATGTCACATATTATATTACTTGTGCATTCCCTTGAATCTTATTCCTTCTCAACCCAGATCTTTCTCAAGAATATCAAAGTTAGAAGGGATTTCAGGACTATTCTAAGAATTAGCAAAATATGGTAAGCTCCACATTCTCTTTTTGTATTGTATAAGCAAATAAGGTTTTTTACATTTGTAGATGCAAAAAACTTTATTTTAAAATGAAGCACTATTTTAGTATTTAGTATAGAGATAATACAAAAACAGGTAGGGTCTGGATTTGATCTAAGAGTTATAGATTGCTAACTTGATTATTCAATACACTGCTGAACAAAAATCACCTCACTTAAAGTAGGGGAGAGGAGATGACCCACTATCTCCAAAATAACTTATTTTAAATAGTTCTAAGTTATAGGAAGCTTTTCATACATCAAGTTCAAATTTGTGTCCCTACAACTTTGGTAGGAATTTGTTTTGCTTGACTATGCTCATTAGTTACAAAAGTTTTGTTTTTCTCTTTTTTCCTGGGGAGGAGGGTCAAAGTAGAGGCAGGACGAGAGAATTAATTTTTCTTTAAGTAAAAGTAAAATAAAAAAAAAAAAATTCTTCCTCTGACCATTCTTCTTATTATTTCCAGGCCTTTGGATATTTTCCAGCTTTTTAATATCCTTCTTAGAGAGTATGACACATAACTTGAAGATGGACACATTTAGCTCCATTAGGTTCTCTAAGATATTTGTCATCATAATTCCTTGTTTTCTTTACTTTTAGCCCAAGCCAAAATTAAGTTTTTCTGAAATTTTACTGAAAGAGTTACATTCACTGTTTCCTCAACCCTTTCTTATTGTTCAATAGGATTTGGTATTTCTTTCAAATTATAAGGATTCATGAATTCATCATGACAGGAGCATACTTATCTTAACGATGGAAATCATCAATCCCAGGCTTTAGCAGAAAGATTTCATAAATTGCTAAAGTCAAATTTTTTTTTTCAAAACTAAAAATTATCACTTTTTGGTGAACCCTCTGGTGATGAATCTGTCTTTTGAGGGGAAAAAAAGAGGAAAGCTGGTGAAAAAGGGACTTTTATCTCCTTTTGTGTAGATTTGACTTCTATCTTCTGCTGCACATTTATTTATCTCCACCCTTTGAAGAGGAGAGTAGGGAAGTGGAATCTCCTACTTGATCATTTGACTGTGTTCCTCCTATCTTGTACTATACTTTTCTCCAGCCTTCTTTAGGAAGTGGAGTAATATCCTCCACTCAGTGATCCATTTGATCATAGCCTTTATATCCCAGTGATTTTGAACCTTTGTAGGTCATCATCCAAACCTCATTCTCTACCCCCACTTCCCAATTCTTTATTCCTATTCCCCTCAATTCTCCCCTTCCAAATCAACCAAACACTATTAGCCCTTTTGTTGTGCCCTGTGGAATACCTGTTCCAGAGCCAACTTCCCTTAATTTTAAATATTGGTTCTATCCTAATAACAATATCATTGACCATCCTTTCTAATAGTTAGCTGCATCTTCACTCATTTCCCTCATCTCATTAGTCGAGACAAGTAAATTAGAATTTCTCTGCTCCCAATGGCCACTTCTGGTTCTTCTTCTTCAGGAACCTCTTCTTTTTCAAAGTTCATACTATTCATATATACTACCATTTGAAATTCTAATAATTGTTTTCTAAAGATCTCCAGTTCATCCTCCTTCCTTCTTCAATGAGTTTGGCATATGGCTCCCATTTTTTTTCCTACCTAATACCTATTTTCACACTAGGGGACTCCAACACACACACACACACAAACACACACACACATACATACACACACACCTGTGTGTGTGTATATATATTTATATCAACTCTCCCTCAAATACTCTAACCACTCAGTTCAACCTACTCACTTCCCATGACCTATTCCTCCACACCACACCTCATTTCAGCCACACACAAAGATAGTCATATTTTTTACTATAGCCCACAAAATGTGCCACCTCCACATTCAAGAATTCTGAAATCCCCTTACTGACCATATATATATATATTTTTTTTAGTTTTTCACTTCTTCCCCTGTCTTCCCTGACAAAATTTTACTTTTTAACTGCATGACCACCAATTGTTTAACTCCTCAATTTTCTTTTAGGGCATTTTCCTTCCACTAACATCTCTTTCTTCTTATCCCTATCTTGATCTCTTGGTGAACTAATTCTACTCTACATTGTGCTCCTCTTTTGAATCCCTAGCCTTTTTATTATTTCACCAATTACATCCTGTCTCGGATCATGCCCATCATTTGCTGCCTTCATTCCTGTTGTCATACTGCTGCACAAAGATGAGAAAATCATGTAACCATTCTGATTGCATCCACCACACATTTATGTTATAAAATTCCAATTGGGCCCTCATTCCTCTCTGTTGTTCTGAAATATTTCTATAACTGTCTTATCAACTAACTATCCTACTCTCCAGAGACTTTCAAACATTTTCATCCTTCCTTAAACTTCCTCTGGCTCCTCTACCTTCCCTCTACTCTCTCAACTGAGAAACTTCCTCATATTTTACAGAAAAATTCAGTGTGAATTTTTTTCCCTCTTACTCATCTCACATCACTCATTTGTCTTTTGCCACTATCTCTTCCTTTACCCCTATCTCACATGATGAGGTTTTATCTCTTACCAAAAACTAATCCATTTACCTACTCAAGCAAACTTAATGTTTCCCATTTTCTCCAACAGATTTTCCCCTCTGTCAATTCCATTCTATTACTTATTTTCTATCTCTACTTGTCTGCTGGTTCATTTTTACTATCTACATGACCATGTCCTTCCTATCCTTAAAAACCTTTACTCAGTCATTCCATTCCTACTAATTATCATTCTGTCTTTTGTGGTTAAACTCCTTGAAAAGACCATCTATAGTTAGTGACTCTCCTTTCCTCTTACTCTCTTCTTAACCTCTTATGATCCAGCTTCCAATGTTAACATTGTACCAAAACTATTCACTCTAAAATTACCAAAGATCATTTTATTGCTAAATCTTTTTCTCTATCCTCATTCCCTTTGAATGCAGGGTTTGACACTGTTGATCATCTTCTCCTTTTTGATATTCTCTTCTCTCCAGATTTTTGAGATATTACGGTCTCCTGGTTTTCCTCATATCTGATTATATTTTCTATCTCCTTTGTTTGGATCCTTGTCCAAATGCTCTCTTCTCTTCTCCATCTATGTTTGTTTACCTGGTGTTTGCATCAGGTTCTGCAGATTTAATTACCATTTCTATGCTGATTATTTTCAAATCTAGCTACCCACCCAACTTCTGATATCCCCAGCATTTTTTATTTCCAACTGCCTTTCAGACATATTAAACTGAATAATTCAGTAGATATTTTAAACTCATTTTCTTTCTCTCTAAATTCTCTCCCACATTCTACCTACCCTATAACTGAAGAAAGGTATCACTATTTTCTCGGTCCCATAGGTTTGAAATTTAGGGAATCATCCTTACGTTTTCATATTCTTTTTCCCAAAAAATTTATTTTATTTAAAGAAACAGAATAAGAAAAACAGAAAAGGAATACAAAACAAAAGAGAATATTGTCATATGCCCAGGGAGGAGTCAAAATATATAATAACATACTACCAGTTCAAGAAAGTGTATATTAGTAGAAGAAATTATGCTCATGAGTGTCCATCTTTTTCTTTATTTCCTTGGAAATTGTTCTCTACTATGCACCTTTATTTTTTTTTCCCCCTTACATCCTCACTACCACCCCTAAATAAGCTATAGTTAAGAAAGGATATAATTATATAGACATATAGGGATATATACATATGCACACACATAACACATAACACACATAGACACACACATATCTTTCCTATCCTTGCTGACCCTTTGTTTTAATTCTGCTCCTAATTTATCTTTCTATTATTTAACCTTTCCCCATCCATGTCCTCTTCCCTTACCTTTTGATTTCCTGTCCACCTATCTCTTCTCCTTATTTCTTTATAGATCTTGGAGGCTATTATATCCTTCATAATATATATGTAGTGTTGTTTATTTAACTCATTTCTGATGTAATTAGTTTTTCAGAGCTACAAGCCCTCTTCCCCCCTCTAATGTCTCAGTGTCTATTCTTCCTCTGAACTTTATTTGTATGACATAATTACTATTTTTAACTTAACTCTACCCCAAATTCATATTTTCCATTCTTGGTATCTATTGTATCCCTTCATTTTGTTAGTAATCTTTTCCCTAAATAAATCTACCTTTTGCTAAGGAGAATGGCCACTGTGGATTCTGCTGGAACTCTATCTTTCCAGAAATCAGCAAGAGTCAGGATCACTAAACGTCTTTATTCTAGATCTTTACCGTCGCCTCCAACGCCAGGTCACGAGTGCAAGTGAGCGTGAGTTCCACCACCCAAGTTTCTCTTGCTCCTCCCACACAAGTCACTTCCCTCTCTTTGTCTCACCAATCAAGTCAGCACAGAACAGCTGGGGAGGGTCAACCTTAAACAAGTTAATAGGGAACCGTCCAATTGGCAATTAGTCTCACGTGCTTCATCATCCAAGTGCATTGCTCAGTTCTAGCCCTTTACATCTCCCGCTTTCTTTTGTTTTAGACCACAGGAGGTCTCGCCATCCCTGACCTTTCAGGGAGATGAGAACCCCAAAAAGGAGGTGATCACGCCCCCCCTGACTTCTCAGGAGGGGAGATGAAAGCACTAAAAAGGAGATAATCACGCCCTCCCTGACATCTCAGGAAGGGAGATGAGAAGCACCAAAGAGAAGTGGGGATTTGCTAGCGGGTTTCTGGATTGAAGGGCCTTATTAGAGACAAGTATGCACAAACCCATCAGCATGGGAGTTATTACACAAGCACATAGCAATAACGCAGAGGTTATCAGTGGTGACTCTCCCCACAATCAGTGCAGACTCGATGTGGTGTAACAAACAGGAATTGTACATGCAAATAGTGACATAACAAACAATATAAATCAACATGGTATTGTAAGAGATTTCCAGAAGTCCTAGAAGGAGGGTATGTAGACACCAGACACACATACCCCTTCTTCAGCAACCAAGAAATAGTCCAAAACCAATCTATTGTCCATTGCTTCACTGTTAGGGAATCCAATGATCCCCACAAGTTTTTGAAATCCCACATCAGTCTTTTTATATGTTAGGGAATCCAATGATCCCCACAAGATTTTGAAGTCCAGCAACAGTCTTATGATGCCTCAGAGAATCCAATGATTCCTGAGGACTTTCAGTCCTACAACAGTCTTATGATGCCTCAGAGAATCCAATGATTCCTGAGGACTTTCAGTCCTACAACAGTCTTATGATGCCTCAGAGAATCCAATGATTCCTGAGGACTTTCAGTCCTACAATAGTCTTATGATGCCTCAGAGAATCCAATGATTCCTGAGGATTTCAGTCCTACAATAGTCTTATGATGTCTCAGAGAATCCAATGATTCCTGAGACTTTCAAGTCCTACAATAGTCTTATGATGTCTCAGAGAATCCAATGATTCCTGAGACTTTCAAGTCCTACAATAGTCTTATGATGTCTCAGAGAATCCAATGATTTCCGAGGATTTTCAAGTCCAACAGTTTTTGATGTCCATGGGTCAAACGCCATAACTGCCAGGTTCTTTCAGTGGTGGGCACAGTCAGCAACGGAACCACCCGATGTTTCTTGGGCCTTCTCCTTCGTTTCAAGGGTCTGCTCTGTCTCTCTCCGATGGACAAGGCGAATACGGCTCGTTGGCACCCATCTGATTCCTTCTCCATCTGTAGAGATACAAGCAAACCCTCTCCCCCAAGCAGTTAACCTATCTGGTCCCTTCCATTCACCACTTTCTGGGTCTCTCCACATCACTTGGCGATTATCTAAAGACAGTGGAGCTGCTCGCACTGGACACTGCCCTTCTGGTGAGTTATAAAACCTGTCTGCTGGAGCCAGTGCATCTTTGTCAAAAATTAAAAAATTAATGGTATAGAGAACTAAATTTAGAAGTTCTCTAGGGTTACCCGTGGCTCCCCCTTTCTTTTGTTTTTGGAGGAGTGTCTTAATATCTCTGTTTCTTCTCTCTACTATTGCCTGCCCTTGAGGATTAAAGGGTATGCCCGTGGTGTGTAAAATCTTATAATTTGAACCACTATTGCATTTGGCTACCATTTATAGCAAATTGATAAAGATTAAAAGTTAAGTGTTTAACACACAATTGATTTTTTCTCATTAATTATGTTTCTCATTAATAAAATTGCATATTAAACATCATTAATAATGATGCAAAGTTATCCCAAAATCAGAAAAATAGGATACATAATTATCATTAAATACAAAAAACAATTCTATGTGATCTTTGACAAGTCACTTCACTTTTGTGAGCTTCAGTTCCTCGTCTACAAAATGATGAATCCCTAAAATCCTTGCAAGTTCCAAATCAATGGCAAATGAAGGCCTAATGCCATCTACTACTTTGAAAAAGATACTCTTGAAATTTATTTCTATTCAAAATTCAGTTGGCCTCAGTTGGTCTGTGATTTCTCAATGTTCAAGAGAAATTAGATTTATTCTCCATGGCTCCAAGAAACCAGAACTAATATCAGTACATGGATGTTGCAAATTAATTTTAAATTTTACCATTATGTTTGTGCAAAAAATGAACAAGCTGCCTCAATAGGTGGTGTATTCCTCATTATTAATGGTATTCTTGCAAAGATATGATGACTACTTATCAGAGACATTAATTAAAAACATGTTCTGAATTTCTAGTTAGAGAATGATTCAAATCTCTGGGCAGTTACTAACTAAATGACTTCAAAGAATTAACTTCATCATTTTGGGCCTATTCCCTAATAATGTATCATTAGTCAAAGATCTCTTATCTTACATTCTCTTAGGGTTCTAACAGCTCTCTTACTGTAGTTCTAGTGCAATGCTACTATTGGAGAAGCAGTAAAACGTCATAGAACTTTTAAAAAAAAAGGAAGGGAAACAGAAAAACTACAACTCATTTATCACTGTCACTATTGCCTGTCAGGGATTAAGAGCTGAAAGAACATGGTCCAACTCTGCCTCTGGTTCTTGGGCCTCTTTCTCTTTATGGGTAAGTTCTGGCTGTTGCCAATCCCTTTTTATTGTATACCTATCAGCTATCTGCTTTGAGGAATTTTTTTGAGACTTTGTGGGTAGTTTAGGGCTGAGATGGATATTTCCTTTCTGTTTGTACTTTTAAATGATCACGCTAACCCCTGTTTTCTGTTTCTACTGAAATCCTAAGAAATGAACTAGCCAAAAGCATGGCCATCAGAAGAAAATGCAAACATCAAACCTGGCCAGTCTAATGTCTTCTACTTTGAAGAAGACACTGTTGAAATCTATTCAGAATTCATTAAGCCTCAGTGGGCCTCTGATTCCTCAATTACAAAATTAAAAAGGATCTTCTATGGATATATAGTTCCAAGAAATAGATCTTGGACATTCTAATTTAATCCTTACAAGTCCTCCAAAGGAAGTTAAAAACATTTTTATACATTTAAAAAAGTAGATGAGGCCCCCAGGGGTTAAATAACTTCCTTATAATTTCAAAGCTAGTAAAGTCAGAATGAAAAAGCATCAGAGCCCCTAAATATATTTCACACAATAGGTGTAGTCAATGTTTGCTGTTTTGCATTGAACTGAAAATTTAATTGTTCCATCTGGTTTCACTGTACTCATCATTCTACTTTAAACTATATTCAAAAGTTGTCATATATTCATAAATTAGTGAGAAGAGACTGTATTTTATGCTGGAAATAATACTAGATTTTGACCCAGAGGACCTGGATTCAAATCTTGCTCTGCCACTTAGGATGTTTCTTTTGGAACATCATTTCACTTAGGTATAAAATGGAAAATGTACTCCATGACTTCTAAGGTCCCTTCTAACTTTAAATTCCTAGCCTTTGAGAAATGAGTTTGGAGTAATACAGTTTATTTTTAGATACACAACTATTACTAAATTAAAAGGAATAATGGAGAACTGTAATAGTTGAAATGTAAGTAATAATAACAATCCCCCCAATTTTTTCCAATTCTTTAAGCTTTGCTTACATGATATAAAGAGAAACTTAAAGAGATGAAGGGGCCTTCCCACATCACAAAGCAAGTAAGCAGCAAAGTCAGTACTGAAGTCCAAGCTGGTGACCATTTCTACAGGTAGTAGTTCAGGTCAACATCCTCCTCATCATTACCATCACTATTATTGAGCATGTGGCACTGTTTTGGGTATTGTACAAAAAAAAATTGTACAGGGTAAGTCCCTGGCCTCAGTTGCTTCAAATTAACTAGAAAGAAGGAAAACTTCCCAGGACTCTTTGGACAGCAGAGAGATGTCACTGTCACTGTGAAAGATTCATCCTATGGATGGTTTATATTTAAGGTGATTGGTGATGTTTTAAAATTTTGATCTTCAGTATCTATTAGAAACTCTAGCAATGGATTAGAACAAACCAGGGTAGGAACAGTAGGATTTCCTAAAAATGTAGAGCCAATGTGCCTAGAGTTTGTTAATCCATCTGAAGATTTAAATTACACTCCCATTTATAATGAATCTCTTCTCTCTGAGGAAAATTCAAGCAATCAACAGCATGTCTCATGAAGTCCATGTCTCCATGGAATAGTCCAGGGTAAAAATTTAGAAAGGTGCAGTAAGAGGTTAGGTTGCACTACGGACAGTTCTTTTGACAGCTCCTCATCCATCTCTGACTTACACTGGGTGTGTCCACTTGACTTTGTCCCAGGCACACTTCTCTCCTCTCTGTACTCTCTCCCTTAAAGGATCTCCTCCATTATCATGAATGCTGTTATCACCTCTATAGCTTTCTTTATTTATAACCACCAATAGCTCTATAGTTCTAGTCTCACATTTCTAAAAGCCTACTGAAAACCCAAGCTGATTGTATTAAAATTAATTTATCCACTTCTCTTTTCCCCGCCCAAAGGGGGTAGACAAAGTTTATTTTTTTCTTAACTTCTCTATTTTGTTATTTTCACAACTATATTCTCAGTTAATCTCACAACCACAGAATCATTTTTAACTCTTCCCTTTCCCTCATCCCCATACCTAATCAATTCTGAAGTCCTGTCAACTCTCTTATATTGGGAGCAAAATGGGGAGGATCCATTTAGAACAGAAGATATGCTAGTCATGGAGCCAGAGGAATAAGCAATAAATATATTTTTCTCCCCACTGATTTGTGTTAAAATGTCAAGAGCTCTAGAGGAAAGCCCCTAACACATTGTACCAATCATCTCCAAGGGATTTATGAAAGGGAATTGACCAAAGTTACCTAGGATGAGAAGGTAGGAAAAGGTTATAATATTCACCATTTTAGGGATGAGATCACAGAGGGATCACAGTATAGAAATAATATTTTCCCCTTCTGTCCTCTTCCTTTCACTCACATTATCACCATTTTAGTTCAATCTCTAATTTCTTCTCAATTTATTGGGATAGTTTTCTGACTGGCTTTCTATGCATCCACCATTTATCTTTTCTAAACCTTCCTTTAAATATCCCCCAAAAAATTATGAGAAGAATGATCATTTAATCTGTCTTCTCTATAGGCTTTTCATCCTCCTTTTATAACTCCACTATTAGTTTCCCCCAATATTCCATCATAGATCCTTTTCTCTTCTTTTTTCTACATATTCTCCTTAGCTGATTTCATATTCTTCAAATATGCCTTTATGAAGATGACTTACAAGGATCTTTCTTTACTCCAATCTCTCTTCAGAGACTGGTTTATTTTAATTCAACAAGCAATACAAAACAATAAAGTTTCTCCTCTAAATAGCAGCTAGATACCTCCACTTGGATGTCCTGCCTGAAACTTAAGTTCAAATTTTAAAAACTAGTATGTCAGCTTTCATGCTACCTCCTATCCCTCTTTCCTTCCTAACTATTCTTTTTCTGAAAATGGTTCACCCTTTTCCAATAATTTTGTTCCTATTTTTTTTACCATCTACCCATCTCCTCTCTCTTTGTGTGTATGTCTCTGTCTCTGTGTGTGCATCTTTCTTTTTCTTCTTTTCTTCCCTTTCATTTCTCTCTTTTCCTTTATTCTATCTGCATCTTTCCCTCATTGCCATGTTCTTTCTTTTATTTCCCATACTTAGCCTTTATATTCAATGTCATGGAGAGAAATTTGGGAAATATCTCATAGTGTTATCACCTTCAGAGGTAGTCCTAGGCTGGATAGACAAACAGATCTAATCAAAGATATTATTTAACAATATATGTTTGTGTGATGCTTCATGGTTTTCATACAAATTATCCCCATAATTTCTTTTGCAAATCTATTAGGTGAACAGAGCAAGGATTATTATAAACTGAGATATTTCCAAGTTCACATAGGTAGTAAATGACAGAGCCATGACTAAGACGCTGAACTTTTCATTAATTTGGTTCTCTTGCTCACATAAAAAAGACTTAATGTCATATATATGCTAATTGCTATAAGCCATCTAAAAGAGTAGGCTCTTTGTCACCCAATGATCTCAGACAAATCTGCTCTTATGATTAAGACTCTGGGGAATGGAAATAAGAGGTTGGGTACAGTGGAAATTTGAGAGGGTTATTTAGGTGAGTGGGAAACAGGTTTCTCTGAAAAGAAAGGTCAGAAATGAGCTGTTTGCTATGTGACATTTTCATGATAAAATAGCAGTAATAGACTAAAAGAACTATGAGCATTTAATTTTTAACTAACTTGGGCTACCTAATTCTAGAAATCTCACCTAAAACTGATATAGCTTCACAAATTTATACATTCAAAACTTCAAAAGGATAAATAATGCCATTTAAAAATAAATTATTCACAACTACAGAAAAATGTAGATTCATATGATGCTTTTGATGTCTAAAACATCATGTAATCCATAGAACTTAAGTTCCTTAAGATGAATGACTGTGCTCTATTTTGTCTTTGAATACCAGAGGAAGTATTGTCACAGGAAATCAGGAAGATCTGGGTTCAAGTGTCATCTGACACATGCCAGCTGTGTGACCATGGGCAAATTACTTAACATCTCAGTACCCCAGAGAATTATTCAGACTATAAATACCAAATGAGTTGCTGATCTGCATCAATGGAAGAAATTTCCATGCTAGGAGTTTCCCTTCTGATGAAATCAGAAATGTGTACTCCCCCCTTACCCCAAAAAAAAAAAAAAAAATCCCAAAATTAAGCTCATTACTTTGCATATAGTCAACATAAAATAAACAACTGTTGAATTGTGATTGAACATATAGTAGCTGATTCACCCAACAAAAATGATTATGTTCACTACAGTGTTGTTATTTAATCTTAGCTGGACCCTTATTGTAGCTTCATACCTTTCTAGTTCCTGTATTTCAACATTTCTCAAAATGCTACCTGGAAACCCTTGGAGATCCCCACAACTCTTTCAGAAGTTCTGCAAAGTCAAAAGCATTTTCATAATAATATTTAATAATACTTAACACCTTCTGATATAAATATCAATGGATATAACCCACATAAAGAAAATATTTTTACTAGTCAACTATTATTTCAATCTATTATTCTATATCTCTCCTTACTTTCTTAGTCAAATTCCCAGAAGAAGCTACATTTGCTGCCTCCACTATTTCTCATAGTGCTTAATAAATCAATAGAAAATGATAACTGGAGGAGAATTCTTCATTTAATAATTGGAAAAAACTAGTTTACAATATTAAAAAAAAAAAACACACACACAAAAAAAAAACCCTTAGATTCACACCTTACTCGTGTTTGTATTCTAAGCACTTAGCACAGTGTCTGGTACATAATTCAGAGTTTAATAAATACTTACTGACTGATTAAAACTTCACATCATATGCTATATTAAATTACATTTGAATTAGAGACAAAAAAAAGTAGAAGAAAACAACAGAGTTATCTCAAATATGGAACGGAGATAGACATTTTATCTATTGAACAAATAGGAGAAATTATTGGAGACAAGGTAGATTTACTTAAATACATTAAAAATGTTTAATTTTAGTGTTAAAGTGTTTAGGACTTTTCCTAAACAATCTGACAATTGAGTATAAAATCATTACTTTAAAAGCCAGACAATGGAGTGCAAATAACCTAATAGTATCCAAAGGCTTTTTCCACTGGATGAAGGCAACTGACTAAGAATCAGTTTGTGTCTTTTAAAAAGGAAACTAGTCATGTCTGGAATCAGTCAGTTCTGAGAATAAAATCAGCCCTGCAGGAAGCTTTCAGCTCTTGCAGAGTCATTCTTTATCTTTTTTTTGTGATCCCTTATAGCAGAGAGCAGTAAGAAGAATAGGGGGAGAAGGGCTCTTTCTTTTCCTCCACCTCCTAACAATAGTTTGCTGCACCTTGAAGCAAAAGCACAGGGTTATTTAGAATAAGTATTAGCAAAAAATCTAAGGGGGAGATTCAAGGCTATTACTTCCTGACCCCCAAGTTTCTGTGGATGATTCTGAATTAACTAGGGAAAACAATTTCAGAATTTAGAGTTTTAGCAAAGAACAGGGATTTGGGTGAGATTTGGTTCTGAGGGTGCTTTCTGAGTTCAACAGTTCTAGACAATGAATCTTCTAGAAGGGCAAGATTTCTCAAAGCATCTTGCTTTTGGGAGAAGGAAGAAGACAATGCATGATTACTGTGCAGTGTTCTGTTTTGGAGAACAAAGCCACTAAGGATTTTGCAAGATTAAAAAGCGAGAGGCAGCAAAAACAGCAACCAAGCAGTGCCCTGTGTTTGGAGAAAGCTACAAAGCAAAGTATACCAGAACAGAATAAAAGACTTCATGTTCTTGCAGCCCTCCAGCATCAGAGGAATGAACTTTCTTCATATCTAACTTGACTATACTTGTGCCTTCATGACCTCTATGCATATCCACTTTTTCCAACAATGCTGAGTACATTTGTGGAAAAACATGGCCCAAGAATATGATAGATTTCATTGATAATTTTCTTAACAGCTATTTTAGTAAATTCCTCTTTGCTGACCTAATTGTATCTCCTGGATGATTTTAAAAAGGTAAATATGTTGGTACTGCTTAATAAATAATGAGCTTAATGAACCTGGATTCCCATGGAATCCAACCTACAGGTACAAGAAGAGAAAAAGCCAAAAGGGACCTTATATCACTCTGACAGATATACACAAATGCATGCATACATACATGTGCATATACATATACACATATAACACATATATATATTTAAGGTAGAAAGAAAAACAACAGCATAGGGAAAGCATTTATGATAAATATAACAGATAAAAACCACATATGTTTAACATAAAGGAACTGATAATAACATTCAATGGCAAAACCAAAATCTTAATAGATAAAAAGATATGAATAAAAATTTTACAGAAATGAAACATGTTATCACTTGAAAAGATAAGTTCAACCCCACTAAAAATCATAGAAATATGAATTAAAGCAAATTTAAGATTATATCCATCAAGATGGCAGAGTTAAGAATAATAAAACTCAGGGCAGCTAGATGGCACAGTGGATAGAGTGCCGGCTGAGTTCAAATCTGGCCTCAAACACTTAATACTTCCTACCTGTATGACCCTGGGCAAGTCACTTAACCCCAATTGTCTCAAAAAAAAAAAAAGAATAATAAAACTCAATGTTAGTGTGGCTAGGATAAATGAGAACATTCATATTCTGCTAATGAATTTACAAAATGCCACAATCTCTTTGCAGATCAAGAGTTAATAAAATAATCATACCATTTGGCCTAATAATCTCATTATTGGGAACAGAACTCAGAAGGGTTAACTAAAAGAAAAGAAAATGTACTGGGTTTAAAGATGTTTATAGAAACATTTTCATAGTAACAAAACAAAACAAAAAAACCCCCAAAGTGAAAAGTCACACAAAAAAATACAACAATTATAGAATGGGTAGATAAATTTGTTATTCAGTTGTTTTAAGTTGTTTGACTCTTCGTGATCCTATCTGGGGTTTTCTTAGCAAAGATACTGAAATGTTTTCCTGTTTTCTAGCTCATATTGTATTTGAGTAAACTGAAGCAAACAGGGTTAAGTGACTTGCCAAGATCACACAACTAGAAAGTATTTGAGGCCAGATTTGAACTCAGGAAGACAAGTCTTCTTGACTCCAGGCCCAGCACTCTATCTCCTATACCATCTAATTGCCCTTTGGATAACTTAAAGTATATGAAAATAATAGGATACTATAATATAAATAAGATTTATAAATTCAAATTATGTAAAAATATTTGTAGATTCATATTAATTCATCTGAAGGCAAGAAAAAAAAAAAGAGTAGAGACAGAGTACATGTTAACTATGACCATACAAATGAAGAAATGTAAATATAAATATTTCAGAAAGAATGGATGAAAGGAAATTAAAGAAAACACAAAGGAATTAATTAATCAATTAATTACATTTTAAAGTTGAAATTGATGTATTTAAATGTAAATAATTATAAAATATATTTGTTGGGTTTTGCCAATAGTTACATTTGTTTATGCATAAGTTATTTCATTTTTTAAAAATTAACTCTAGCCAACTGCAGTTCCTTTCATTGTGGTTATCCAACATTCAATTACCACTTTTTTTTTTTCCTGAACTTAGTGCTAACCACTATTTGGTGATCTTTTCCTTGGGCATAAGAATACTGCAGAAAATTTAGGGAGAGTATTCAAAGTAGCCTCAGAGAGGGAGTTGTAGATAGGACTCCTGTTCACCTTAGCCTTTGGAATAAGAAAATTCTGAATCATGAATAACAAATATTTTTCCACAATAGGAAATAAATTCCATGAGAATGAAGACACAGAGTCTCATGCTCTGTCTTAAAATTCCCAGACTGTCTATTCTCCACCCTTCAGGCCCAGGATAATATGAGCCACCTCTCTATCTTTTCCATCCACTCTCCCCTTCCTTTATCTTCCTTACTTTTTCACTTTTATTCCCCTCTCCATTTCACCTCCTCATCCCTCTACTCCCCGCTTTTTTCATTCTCCCTCAGCCTCCACTCTTTTCTTTCCACCTCCTTTTCCTTTATCCCTATATTTTTCATTTATTACAATTCTCCCTCCAATCTCTCCCTCCTCCATTATCCCTTTACTTCCCTCTCTTCCATCCCTTCCTCCTCTATTCTTCATCCACGCTCTCCTTCTTTCACCTTTGTACCACTCTTCCTGAAACTCTATCCTCCCTTCACTCTTTATCTTCTTCCCTCTATCCACCATTCTTTCTCTCAGATTTTTCCAGTGAATGGAAAAGAAATTTAATAAAGGAAAAAAAATGCTAGGCACTCACATTGAACTTATCATTAACTTCCCTAATTTAGGGAAATGTACATGACTAATTACCCCATGTGCTATTTTGGGGTTTGATGAAGCATTATTTGATTTTCCCCTACAGTAGCTTTCCCTTCAAAGTCTCTTTAGTTTGGTGTTAGGTTCTTACTAAGTGCTAATGAGATAATGAGATAATAGGTTCTTACTAAGTGCTAAATCGATACTTAACAATTCTCTTGTTCCATCCTTTACTGGGAGTTTTACTTCTGTGAACTCCTGCATGCTTAGAAGGAGCAAGTTCATTGGTTGAAGTAATTTTTCCCAGAAGCCCTTATGTTATCCCACACCCATTCTCTGGGAGGATAAAAAAGGGTGGCACTCGAGAGATAGAGAGTCTCTGCTCTAGGCCAGAGTTGAGGCGGCTCTCTGGAGGAAGAAGTCTCTCCTCTAGACCAGAGAGCGATCGACGGTTTCTGGAGACAACATTACATATTGGCGCCCAACGTGGGGCAAGGACTTTTGCTTATCCTGACAAGGACTTATTCTGAGCCCTTCAGAGGAGCTAATCCAGACCTTCGCATTTAAGGACTTATTCTGAGCCCTTCAGAGGAGCTAGACCAGACCATCGCAGTTTGGGGTAGAAATTTTTTGTTGTTAGTTTAGGAACACTTGGATTGAAACCCCATCTCTACTATTTATCATCTATATAACTTTAGACAGCCAATAAATTCCTGGAACCTTAGATCCTCTATCTGTAATAAATCATTTCACAAACTTGTTACAAAATTAAATGGGATTTACTACATAGTCTAGGAACTAAGAGATACAAGGATGAAAATAAAAGCAGAAAAACAAGATGTCTTCCAAAAACTTAGTTGAATCTTGAATCTTGAGCTCTTAGCATAAAGTGTGCAGTGAAGAATGAAATTTGTGTGGCAAATCACTTAACCTCTTTCAAGATTCCATTTTCTCATTTGTATAGTGATAATAATAGTCCCTACTTCACACATTTATGAAGAGGAAGATATGAAAAATGCTTTGCAAATCTTAAAGCTCAACATAAATGCTAGTTCTATTTTCATTTTACTCCTGGTCATCAATAACAATGAAGGAATATTTCTTCTCATGGTACTTTCATTTTTCTTGTCAATATCCTTAAGAATTCAATGAGCCAATTCCACTGAGTCAGGAGGAATCCCTTCCTGATACCATCAAAAGGTTTCTTAACTATATAGTCAAAAGCAGGAAAGCCATAGAGAATCAGGTTCCTAAATCAAGTCATCCAAATCATCCAAGGCTTCTTTCTCTCTGCATTGGCCTTTCCTCAGATCACCTACAAGGTCTACCATGTAGTCACTTAAGTAAATCCTGCTCATAATAATCAAAAACTCTAGACATTCTAATGATTAAAATGCAGAATTGGAATGAAATAAAATACTTGGAGACCCTATAAAATTTAACAAAGAAAATTTTACTCAACAAGAATGTAATAAAGATATTGAGCAAAAATAGTTGGGTTTTTGGGGTATTGTGCCTTTCAATCCTATATTTGTTATGGTGACACACTCAGTCATAAAGGTGTGTTCCCTCAAAATTGGGTGGGAAATCCATCGATCCTGAAGAACTCAGACTATCTATGCCCTAAGTTTCTATGTCATAAGCAGCTTTAAAGCTATTATCAACAATTTGCACCTTAGTCTTCTGGACTAATTCAATCTCAAGAAATATTTCATTGTTTTCTAAAGGGGAAAATGAATTTAGATGCTTTCAATTTTTTTAAAACTTTATTTAAATTCTTCTGGAAGTCACACATGGAAGGCACAAGCATAGGGAATATGTATGGCCAGGAAACACAAATAAAGATGTTCACAACAAGTGTCCATGTTCTCAAGGCAAACACATAAAAATGGCATAATGAATAATGTATTGGAGTCAGAAAGAAATTAGTATTTCCTGCCTCATATACTTCCTGTTTGGTACCAAGTCATTTAAAATTTTAAGCCTCATTTTTCACATATTAGAATGGGAATATCATCAACTTCCTAGAATTGATATGAGAATCAAATTAAATAATATGTGTAAAATTTTTGGAAAACTCTAAATATCCAAATGTTCGTTGTTAATAGACCTATTATTACAGGACTATTGTGTGATAAGAGCAATTCTGTATCCAATACTACATAGCTGCTTATATCCTTCTGGGATTTAATTGCCTTATTCTTTGCTTCTCTCTTCTCTGAGAATCACATCTCTATGACTGGGCATATTGTTTCTCCTGAAATATCTTTGCTCTCCATCAGGTTATCTCTGCTAGGGGTCTCTGGCAATCTTGTGGTCATCCAGCTTCTCTCTGCTAGCTTTCAGCTACTTAGCTTCTTTAAGACACCTCTATAGCCCTCTACTATCATCTAGTGGTTTGTAATAGCCATAAAGCTTCTACCTAGGGGGGAAAAATAGATAATCATTTTAACTCCTGGGAAATCTGACTTCAAGTCAACATCTCCAGACTCTGGAGATTCCATTCAAAATACTCACAGGAGCCACATGAAAACTAAGGAGATAAGATCCCCTTCCTAACCAAGATCTTTTGGGATTGTTATGGAAATGAAGCTGGGGTCAAAAAGAATAGACTGATTTAATGAATTAAAGTCTTTAGTCTCTAAGCCATCTTCCTTTACTACTTATGACAAAAGCCAGTGAGTTTTGTGCTGCATTTCAGCTAGCACAAACTTCATTGATTAGTAGATATTTCTTGAATTAAATTTATATCTTTTAAATGAAAAAGCTGGCAAGATCATCTCTAAGATCCCCTCTAGCTGTCTCATAATATAATTATTTCCATGCTTACCTAGATCTCATTCCCTGAATTATTAGAAGCAGAATGATATAGTACAATATTAAAACCACAGGATTTGGAGTGAAAGGACCAACATTTAAATCTCGCTTCTTTCATTTGTGCTAAGTGTAAGATCTTTATGCTACTCAGTTAATCTCTCAGGAACACAGTTTCCTCCTTTATAAGATAAAACCTTGAAGGCCTCTTCCAACTCTGAATCTAGACCACTGGTTCCCATTTAGTAAGATCCCCTTGGAAGCTCATGAAACTAGTCCAATACGTTTAGGGACTTGCATTAAAAATTAGTTAATGGTATGTTAAGCAGTAAATAGTTGTTTGATCTTGTCACAAATATATATTTTCCCCCCCCCAAGCATTCTACTTCTAATAATTCAGGGAATGAGAACTTATTTTGATCAAGGTAAGCATGGAAATAATTATATTATAGTTCAGAGAATTAGAGGGGATCTTAGAGATCATCTTGCCAATAGTAAGTATGTGAGATCTTACCAGACTGTTTCTTTGAATTCTTATAGAATGCCTCACATAAAATATTTTATAATTTTCTATTTTTAGAGTTTTTGTAATTATAGGTATAATACAGCTTTAAGATTTTATCATTCTAATTATATACAATATACATTAAAATTTGCATCTTTGGTGAATAAATAAATTAATAAGAGGTATACTAAATTACTCTAAGATAACTTAACACTTTTAACACCACACTTTTTTTTGTTATTGTTGATAGGGATTCATAGAACAACAACAACAAAAGAAAAAGAAAACACCATTGTAAATTAGACTATAGACAGAAATGGAGTTTCTAATTAGTAGAGAAAAGCTGTCCGAGGACTAAAAATATTTGTGGATAATTTACAAAGTAAATAATTCACGCATAATAATGATAACTAGCCTTTCTATAGCATTTACTATGTGCTGGGTACTATGCTAAGTGTTGATCCTTGCAACAAACCTTAAAGTTTCGACTTTTTATTGCTAGAAGGTGAATTGACATAGGACTGTGTCTTACCCTAACCACCATGGGTCTTGAGTGGAAAAAAAAGTTTGGATTAGGGGACTTGGGAGCAAACAATTTCCTGGCTATCCCCAGCCGTATGCAGATAAGGAAAGGATACAGTAAAAGTAGCATTGGGAACCCCTCTCCTACTTCACAATGGGAGGTGGTGGAGGAAGGAAAAGAGGAAAGGAAAGTTTAATCGAGACTAGAATGTCATATACCAGCTCCATTTATTTAGTGGAAATGTCTTGGTCATTTGGCTATGGAGAAAGGAGGAAGTCCTGAATCCTTAGAAATTCTGTGTATCCATCTCCCAAAATGGTGGGATCAGATTTGATTTTACAACTGCTTTCTGGACAAAAGTAGTGTTACCAGAATTCTTCTCTAAGCCCTATTCCAGAAATTCCTGGTAATTTAAGAGACTTATGGTTTTCAGGGACAGTTAGTTAGAATAAAGTCTCCTGCACTTTCCTTAATGGTTTAGTTAAAGGAAGAACAAGAATGTGTAGCTTTTATCAACGCATAAGCAAATGGCACCCACAGCCACAATTTTATGCTTCTTTAGCCTCTCTGATGTAATAGATGAATGGAAAGATGGATAAGGGAAGAAAGAGACAAAAAGAGAGAGTGAGAGAGAGAGAGAGAGAGAGAGAGAGAGAGAGAGAGAGAGAGAATATATTAAGTGCTTACTATGTTCTAAGTATTGTGTTAAACAACTTTGGGGATTAGATGCAATGGGTCATACTCTCAAGCTTACATTCTAATAGGGAAAGGTAAAACATGTTAGGGAGCTAGAAGTAGGATATGGGCAAGGGGCAGCTCAAGGGGAGGTGGAACAGCCCTGAGAATGCATTTAGCCACAAGTGAAGTATACAACTTATCTAAGGTTCCTTGGGCCATAATAGGCCAAGCAAAAGATTCATCAGTCAGTGATCAGTTTCTAATAGAGTCCTAAACAGGTCTCCCTGTATTCCATTTTGCAAGTACAAAGCCATTCTTCAGGGCTTCCAGCAGCCAAACTTCTAAAAGTTACTACTTTAACTCTTCTGCTCAAAAATATTCAATGTCTTTGTATTACCTGTGTCACAACATACAAATTCCTTAGCCTAGCCCTGAAATCTCTCTTTCCACTGCTCTCTATTCCTAATTTACCATCCTAGTCTTGTCTTCTACCCCTGATAGACATAATAATAATAATTCATATATATATATATATATATATATATATATTTTACTAAATTAAGCATCCTCCTACAGCCCTATGAGGTAGATATTTTTAGTATTCTTATCCTCATTTTAAAAATGAAGAAACTAAGCTTGGGGAGATTGAATGACTTGTCCAACATCATCTGAGTCAGAATTCAACTGTACTCCATGGGCAACAAGATGGCACAATTTATACAGCACTGGCTCTGCATTCAAAAGGACCTGAGTTCAAATCTGACCTCAGACACTTAACACTTGCAAGTATGACCCAGTCACCTAACCCTCAATTGTCTTTCTAAGAAACAAACAAATAAAACACATTATTTCAGAATTCAAACCCAGTCTTCACTCAAAGGTCAGGGTTCAAGCTTCACCAACATGGACATGCCACATTAGTCTTCTCACGGCCATGCTACCTTCTTTCCTATCTCTGAGCTTTTGTTATAATCATTCTCTATCAAAAATCCTTTCCCATAGTCTCTTGGTGTTGTTTTTTTTTTTTTTTTTTTTTTTTTTTTTTTTTTTTTTTTAATTTTCAACTAACAAGTATTTTTTGAAGAGTAATCTACCCTGCCCACTATCCCTTCCTTCACTCCTCCCAAACTGAGTACATTATTTTTTAATGTCGGAATACAAATCTGTATAGACCAGCAAAAGAAATTTCTGTGTTAGCAATGACCAAAAATATGTTTCCACCAATATTTTAAGTTCATAATCTCTTTCAGGAGGTAGGTGGCATATTTTATCTTCATTCTTTGTGATCTTGATTCATCTTTGTGTAAATTAGGGTTCTAAAAGCTTCAAATTTTTTCCCCTTTATAGTGTTGTTGTTATGTAAAACATTCTAGTTCTACATATTTTACTTTGCCCAAGTTCATAAGGGTTGTCCCAGGTTCCTCAGAAAGTGCCCATTTCATCATTTGCTATGGCATAATAATATACCACTGTAATTTTCAGGCTAGCTTTCTAGGGGTCCTCCAGAAGGGCCTTGGTCTCAGCAAGGTAGTCACTATGAGAATGAACAACAATAGAGTCCAAAGTCTTTATTGTCTCCTTCACAGTCTGTATCTGTCATAGTATGACCCAGTCTCAGTCTGACCCAGTCTCCTCCAGCAGTCTGCCAGTCTGACAGTCTCAACCAATCTCAGTCTGAGTCTGACTTTGTCTCCAGTTCTCTCAGCCCTTAAATATCCTTTACAATTATATCATTATACTGAGTATAAGCCAATCTAGAATGATTATTTCATTATAGCAATCTAATCATTATATTATTATATCAAACTAAAGTAATTATATCATTTTATGATACTAGATATATATGAGCTAGAGAACCATTATCTTATCAATTCCACTGAGTTAACACTTTGTTTCAAGTATACTTCTCCAGAGTTCTGGCTCTCTACATTCCACACTTTATTTGGTCATTCCTTAGTAAGAGAATGCTTTTTATCAGATAGTTACTACAAAGGTGCATTTCTCCCCATTTACCTGTTTCCCTTCTAATTTTTACTACATTAAATTTGTTTGTGCAAAATCTAATTTTATATAATTGTTGTTCATAATTTTATTGTCCATTGTTTAAAACTGTCCATTTTGTCATGTGTAAACCTCTCTATCTCTTTCTTGTTTAGTCATGAACTCTTTCCCTTACCCATAGATCCAAAAGGTAATTTCTTACATCTTCCTTTAATTTGTTTACAATGGGACTTTTCATGTTTCAGTCATGTATCCATTTAGAATTTATTTTGGCATATGATTATGAGGTATTTCTGCCAGACTTATGTCCAGTTTTCCTAGCAGTTTTTTTTCCCCTTAATCAGAGAAGTTCTTCTCCTTTCCCCACTAGGAATGGGATATTGAGATCTATTAAACACTATGCTGCTGTGTTTGCTTGGTTTTGTATGGTATGTACCTAATTTGTTCTAATGATTAATCTCATCCTCTTTGCTTTTCCAAATCCTACCTATACTACAAAATCCAATTCAAGTTCTGTTTCCTTCATGAAGTATTCCTTGACTATCCCACTCTGCAAAAAGTGCTATCTTTTTTTTTTTTCTGAACGAATGTGGCATTTATTGTCCTCCCTCTTTAGGGAGTATCAGTGTTTTATTGTGATCTTCTGTGTCTCTAATTATCTCTGGCTAGGATAAGGGGTTTTAATATCTCTTGTGTTGTAGCTGTCTTTGGCAGTCTCAGAATGATGTTAAATAAATTACTTAAAATTACAAAGGAAACTGATTATTCTGAAATATAGTTATCCAATTCAAGTTCTATTTCCTTTATGATGTCTTCCTTGACTATCCCACTGTGCAAAGACTGCTTCCTTCCTTTTCTGAAGAGATTTGGTATTTATTGTCCTACCTCTTTGGGAAGTATCAGTGTTTTATTTGATCTTCTGTGTCTCTGGATTACCTCTGGCTAGACTAGGGGGATTTAATATTTCTTGTGTCATAGATCTCTGGCAGTCTCAGAATGATATTCTTTAGTGCACTAAGTAAATTACTTAGAAGTACAAAGGAAACTGAATATACTGAAATAATTATCAAAACTTTTTTTTAATTTTTATAATTTCATAATTTTTATAAATTTATAAATTTTATAGGCAAAGAATCCTTAAGTTAGGCTGTCAACTCCTCAAGGACACAGCCACTGTGGTATGCCTATAACTTAGTATCTTAATAGGACCTCAGTCAATCAGCATTTATTTATTGGTTAGCTCATTGATCTGGAGTCCTTAATTGTTGCCTTAGTTCCATCTCTGAACAGAATGAAAAGCCTAAGAAGTACTTGAAACCAATTCATCCACTTGGGGAAGGGTTTGGTGGGGAATGTACTGAGTGAAAAGACAAGCTTTCAGGTGGTCGTGTGTCCACATTTTAATAGGGGACTGTAGTCTCTAAAACTATCCTACAGAGGAGGCCAAGAATGGTCCTGTTAATATTTGTCAAATGACACCAACATCCTACTATAATTTTGAGGATAACAAAGCATTCTCTCTGCCCAAAATGAGCTCTAAATTTTCTAGCTTTCCTTGGTTTTCCTCAGACTGTTCCCAATATTCCTTGTTCATCAGCTGAATTCTAACCAATCATTTAAAGTCCCACTCAAGTTTTACAAGGTTTTCCTTAATCCCACTGGTTAGTCATAACCTAATCCCAAGAACTCCCCTCCCCTCAAGTACTTTGATTTGTCTCTCTAGTGTTTTATCATGCAATGCCATAAATTACAGTTATCTGAATTGGTTTCTAGCCAATTCCTTTCCCGAAAGACTGTGAACCCCAAGAAAACAGGGGTAATAGCTTTTTTAACTCTAAGACTAGTACTTATTCCATTTGGTTTTGTTAATTCTACCAGAAGCACATGAATTCAAAGTGACCCTGATAATACCATCTCGATTTGTATCTAAATTCTGGGTCTATCAGTGTTTAGTATGTCTTCTACAAACATTATAGAAAATTAATAAATGTTAATGATCATATTGTTTAAATAACCTACAGAGGCAGTCATAGCCATAGCTTGGAGCCACAGTAGCAGACTTCAAGTGTTTTTCTCACTCCCTCCTCTCCCTACCACTTCAGCATTGCCACTACCCTCCTTCTTCCTTCACCTTCACCCACTCCCCTCCCACTTAAAGAGAAACCTGCATTGCTTCCTGACTAAGCTGTTCTCACTTTTTGCGGAGGCCCCCCAAGATGTAGGTGATAATGGAGACTTCAGAGAACAGAAATTCACTATCTCAGCTGCTACTGCTGCTGCTGCCCTATCACAAAAGTAGGTCACAATTTTATCAGATGAGACGCACACACACACACACACACACACACACACACACACACACACACACACACATCTTCCCAGAGTTTTCAAGGAGGGGGCCAGAATGACTAGCAACAAAGAGGCACACCAGTCAATTTATTAATCTCACATCCTCTCCAACTCCTGATCCCAAAGCTACACAAAGTGTAAGAGTGAAGGTTTTAGGATGGGGATTTGGGAGAGTAATCAAAGTCCAATGAAATTCTATTAAATTTTTAACACAAGTACTGGGGATACAAAGGCAAAAGAAAAGTGGGAGGGACACAAGAGTTTGGTTAAGTGATCACCACTTAGCCTAATTCTAATTAGGCTAACTAATGGCCTAATTCAAAGGGATTCAAATTGTTTAGGAGAAAACATGAATAATAGAAAGAACACTTTGTTCTTGCCTAAATTCTGTTCCTAAAAGAGAGGAGTCACAAAGCTCACATCGACAATTTCCTCATAATAATAGCTAATATACAGGTTAGCAAAGTTCTTTATATATTTTTTTCCTTTGATGTGACTCCATAACAGCCTTATGGTATTATTGTTCAAGTCATTCAACCATGTTTGACTCTTTGTGATCCCATGTAGGGTTTTCTTTTCTTTTTGCTGAGACAATTGGGGTTAAGTGACTTGCCCAGGGTCACACAGCTAGGAAGTATTAAGTGTCTGAGGTCACATTTGAACTCAGGTCGTCCTGACTTCAGGGATGGTGCTCTATCCACTGCACCACCTAGCTGCCCCTCATGAGCAGTTTTCTTAATAGAGATACTGGAGTGGTTTGCCATATCCTTTCTCCAGTTCATCTTACAAATGAAGAAACTGAAGGAAACAGGATGAAGTAATTTTTTCAGGGTCATATAGCTAACAAGAGTCTGAAGCCAGATTTGACCTCAGAAAAATAAGACTTCCTGCTCTCTATCATGTTACATTCAGGAGCTCTTTAAAGTTTTATAAACCTTAGTCAAGTTTAGTCATTCTAAATAATTGCTTACTCAAGGCCCCCATTGTCTAGTAAATTGACCATCTTATTACAGACCAGATAGTGAATCTTCCAACAAATCAATAGGCTCTTGCTCTCAAGAATTTTTCATTCTTGGATAATATTGGATATATATAATTTGGATAATATCCAAAGTCTCTAGGGTGTCAGACCTAATTCAATCACCAGAAGGCAAGAATGGAAGTTAGATGAGGAATATTAAAGTTTCAGTTAGTCTTTTCATCCAAATCAACTCCCATCTTTCTTGTTCCTTGTATAAAATACTCCACCTCCCAAATCTATGAATTTCCCTTTGACTATCCTCCATACAATCTCCCTCTTTATCTTTATCTTCCCTGGTTTCATTCAAGTCTCAGCTAAAATCCTATCTTTTTTTTTTAATTTTTTTTATTAATTTTTATAATTATAACATTTTCTTTGACAGTACATATTCATAGGTAAATTTTTTTTTTACAACATTATCGGTTGTACTCCCTTCTGTTCCAAATTTTTCCCCTCCTTCCCTCCACCCCCTCCCCTAGATGGCAGGCATTAGCATACATATTAAATATTTTATAGTATAACCTAGGTACAATATATATGTGCAGAATTGAATTTTGATGTTGTTGTTGTTGCAAAGGAAGAATTGTATTCGGAAGCTAAAAATAATCTGGGAAGAAAAACAAAACAAAACAGTGCTCACAGTTTATACTCATTTCCCAGTGTTCCTTTTCTGGATGTAGCTGATTCTGTCCATCACTGATCAATTGGAATTGGATTAGCTCTTCTCTATGTTGAAGATATCCACTTCCATCAGAATACATCCGCATATAGTATCATTGTTGAAGTGTATAATGATCTTCTGGTTCTGCTCGTTTCACTTAGCATCAGTTGATATAAGTCTCTCCAAGCCTCTCTGTATTCCTCCTGTTGGTCATTTCTTACAGAACAATAATATTCCATAACATTCATATACCATAATTTATCCAACCGTTCTCCAATTGATGGACATCCATTCATCTTCCAGTTTCTAACCACTATGAAAAGGGCTGCCACAAACATTTTGGCACATACAGGTTCCTTTCTCTTCTTTAGTAGTTCCTTGGGATATAAGCCCAGGAGTAGCACTGCTGGGTCAAAGCGTATGCACATTTTGATAACTTTTTGGGCATAATTCCAGATTGCTCTCCAGAATGGTTGGATTCTTTCACAACTCCACCAATAATGCATTAGTGTCCCAGTTTTCCCACATCCCCTCCAACATTCATCATTATTTGTTCCTGTCATCTTAGCCAATCTGACAGGTGTGTAATGTAAAATCCTATCTTTTATAAGAAGCTTATTCTAATTGTTCTTTAAATTTAATTTTATTTAGAAGGAATTTAAGCTTCTCTCTGCTTATTTCATACTTATACTTATATGGGTCATTTGCATATGGTTGTTTGTTGTCTCTTCCATTAAATTATGAGCTCTTTGTCTTTTTTCCTTTCTTTGTATCCCTAAAACAGAGCAAAGTGTCTAGTACATAGCAGGTGCTTAATAAATGCTTATTGACTGGTGAATAGACAATAATTGATCCTTTGTTGCTCCTTGTCCCCTTCTTCATGACCTGTGTAGCTAATTAATAATAATATTTATAACTGTTTAGACATGTATACATATATTGTATTTAATTTATACTTTAACATATTTAACATGTATTAGTCAACCCACCATCTGGGGGCGGGATTGGAAGGAAGGAGGGGAAAAATTGGAATAAAAGGTTTGGCAATGGTCAATGCTGTAAAATTATCCATGCATATATCTTGTAAATAAAAAGCTATAATAAAAAAAAAACAATAATATTTATGTAGTGATTTAAAGTACATAAAATACTTTAACAAATATTATTTTATTGGATCCATGCAATAACCTTGAAAGATAGATGACATTATTATCTCCATTTTAGATAAGGATAGTGAGATATAGTCTTGGTGATTTCTCCAGGGTCATGCTGCTCCTAAGTACTTGAGTCTAAATTTGAACTTATTTTCTGCCTCTGGGTCTAAGCTTCAATACATAGTAACAGGTGGATACATTAGAGATTTCCAACTTGTATGGTTGCTCCTATCTCTTTAATGTTTCTTTTAATGTATCAGTGATGGAGGTTAAGGCTACTACTATTCTTGGCAGTTATGGAACTGTAAGGTGCAATAGAGAAAGAAGCAGGAATCCTGTTTGGATGGTTCAGGTTTCCCAGTTTATATTTTCTTTTTTTTTTTTTTTTTCTTTTCTGAGGCTGGGGCTAAGTGACTTGCCCAGGGTCACACAGCTAGGAAGTGTTAAGTGTCTGAGATCATATTTGACCTCGGGTCCTCCTGAATCCAAGGCTGGTGCTCTATCCACTGTACCATCTAGCTGCCACTTAGCTGCCCCCTATTTTATCTTATTTCTAATAGAAGACTATCAATAATCCTACAAGATTCATAGGTCTGATGAGTGTTGGAAGTCTCTACTGCCATGATTATGGGGACCATTGGTTTCACTCATATAGTATGCATATGCACACTACATACCATGATCTACAACAAGAGTAATGGGGAAACAACCAATTAGATGTGACTGTTCAGAGCCTTCCCTTGAAATTTCCAATCTTTGTTCTTGGAGGTACTGGAGACAGTAAATCTTGTGAACCTACAATTCCATTCCAAGCTTTAAAGGTGCATAAATCAGCAAAGTAGAGTTGATTAAGCTCATCTTCTTTATCATCTGGCCATTAATCCTATGATCTTTTGGCTATAGGACCACTCCTAGAACTTATTCTAAAATACTCTGACATACTGTATTTCACTCTCTAATATTAAAACCATGGATATCCCTATATATCCCTACTTCCTAGGAAGAATCCCTTTCCTACCTACTGTTTTAATTTTTCTCCTTTGTTATAGAGGATCAATCCCATATGGAAATATGAAACCCCTTTATTTTACCTCATAAACAACAACAAAAAAAGCCATTTATATGTCAATGTCAGTGTCATCAAGCATCCTGAATAATGGAACCAGTTTAACAAATAATATGAAGAGGAACAACCTTGTGCTTATGATTCCTTACTGGACCTGTTTCACGTTCTATTATGCCATATATCTCAAATCTCTCTAGTAACCTAAGGACTTAATCCATCTAAATTAATATGAGAAGAGTCACTGAGGATCTAGATTTCAGTGCATTCTATTTAGCTACCAAACTGCTTAAATAAAGACATCTGGACTCTTTATACTGTGTGGCCACAGCATACTTTTTTGTCTCATGTTCACCAGATACAAAATTAAGTAGTTGTAGTATCATATCCTCTGAGCTACCAATATTGAAGCTATCCTTCCCTTTGAGAAGCTTTGAACCTCAGTCTTGGAATCACTTCTCTTTGCTTGGCCAGTGAGGTTCAGGTGCATACAAGTCAGAATACCTATGTATTCATGAAAGGGATGACATTAATTCTGAAGATATTACAAGTGTTGTCCCAGGTGAATTTCTTTTCCTTTCACTCGGTTCAATTTCTGAACATGAATTCCTCCAAAATTATGACTTCCCCAATGTGGGAGATAATTGGGAACTTCTACAAGAACTTTCTTAAAAATCTATTATGTGTTAGGCATCGAACTAAGTAATCCACAAATATTACCTTATTTGATTCTCACAACAATCCTGGGAAGTAGGCACTGTAATCATCCTCATTTCACCAGTGAGGAAATTGAGGAAGTTAGAGATTAACTGATTTGTCCAGGTCACATAGCTAGTAAATATCTGAGGCTAAATTTGAACTCAGATCTTCTCGACTCCATTATTTTATTCACTGATTCACCTAGCTGCCTTGAAGTATTGGTGCCATCTTGTGGCTTCTTATTGGGATTTTCTCCTTCTTTGTCCTTTTACATTAAGCTTGCCTTTTACTGAATGTAAATAAAAGTATACAAAGAAAGATAAGAGTAAATCAAATGTCATTACTAGTCTGAATGAAATAAAGGAATTAAGTTGAATTTTGCTATGAACACATGGAAACAACATAGTAATACTGAAATGAAATACCCATTTTTATGTTAAGGGAATATATCGTTGTAGAATAATAATTCAGTGCTGCAGAAACATTAGAATGAAGTATTGATTGTGATATCTATAAAAAATCAAGGTAGAATATTAATTAATAGTAATTGTTGTCATGGAACATGAATGTGAATCATTCAATAATCTTGTCCAATCGATTTCAGAATGGATACTAGGATTCCTGTTATTCATGACTAGAATACACAAGCACGTGCACGCATACACACACACACACACTCCCTTTTGGTCTTTTCTGTATGATTTATATGAGGAAATAAAGTGATCAGACAAAAGACATCACAATGATGGGTGTGAGTATCCCCCAGAAGATGACTTGGCATAATAGAAAGAACACTGGATTTGAAGTATTGGAGTAAGATGATTTTTAAGGCCCCTGTTTCAGTTCTCTTAATCTATAATCCTGTAAATCCTGATCCTATTGTGTTATCTTGGGCAAGCTCCTTGCTTCTTAGAGACTCAATTTCCTCATCTGTCAAATGGAGCTAATATTAATTACACTATCTCATTTACAGAGTGATTGTTGGGAAAGTGCTTTGTAAAAAACTGCTATATACACTTTGTAAAATGTTACAAAGCTACTTTGTAAAGTAGCTTTAAGCTAAACAAACGGGAGCTAAGGTTACATTTCTTTGCATCCTTACAATGGAAGTACTTAGTACAGTATTTTAGTAAATGCTTGAAATGTAGTTCAGAAATTCTGAAAGTTAGCTCAGGTTTACACAGTCAATCAGGGGCAGAGTTCTTAAATAAAAAAATGTATAAGAAAAATGAATGCTGTGATTCTTCCCAAATTTCAGTCCCCTTAGGGGGATCCCTCATCTGGAGGATCCCTGGGGAAGAAGGCCAATTGTCAGTGGTAAGCTTCACAGGTGGCTGTGCTCTACAAATGGAAACTTAAAGCAAGTATGCAAAGACAGTCAAAGGAAGGAGTTAACTTAGTCCAGGGAAGACTTGCTAGACTCTAAACAGGCTTTGTAGCCTTCTATCTCTCCTTTTCTTTCATACCACTACCAGATTAAACTTTCTTTTACCTAAATCTAGGTATTTCTCTGGTATAAAATCTGCACAGGTGCCCTATTTCCTACAAAGTAAAGGTCCATCTCCTCTGCCTAGCATTTAAGACATCCACAGTTTGGTGCCATTATATTTCTCATCATATCATTCCCTTCTACATAATATAAATTCCAGTAAAAATGGGCTATTTGTTGTTGCCCTTAGTGATCTCATGCTCTGCCATCTCAATAATTTTTTCACACAATTCTTTGTCCCACAGAATCTTCCTCAGTCTGTTGATATCTTATCATTAAATTCTATTTCCTCCATAAAAACTTCATTGATATGCATATTCTTTAAGAATTCTTCCCCACTCCGTTCAATATTCCAAGATCTTGCAAAGCACTTTCTTTGTAACTCATGCATTTTCACATATTATGAATGAGTTATCTGCCCAGCTTTCTTATCCCCCTCCAGAGAAGAAGCACAAAGATTGTTTCATCTAAACTTTGTTTCCTTCAGCACCTTTTAGCTTCCCAAAATGCTACTCTTCCCAATGAAATTTGTCCCATTTCACCATTTGTGAGTCATTTCTGTGGCTTATGGTTTTGAAACGATCCCTGCTGAAGTTCAAAAGCCCTTAGGAAAGTTAATATTTTAAATTTTATAAGGCTTTTGTACTTTAAATGAAATCTGAGAAAAGCAGGGTTTTGTATGATATACAGGTGAGAAAGCATTATAATAGCTGAGAATATGTGGTCTCTGGGTCAAAGGTGAAAGATGAAATTCCACCAAGAGGGTATAAAACTCACAGAAAAGAGAGAGTAGAGTCATTGACGGCAAAAATTTCTTGACCTAATAACTTGCTTTGGAAGTACAATCTTTCTTTTTATAAATAAGTAGACTTTACTGGAAATAAACAATTTTTGACATATTTCCTGTAGTATTGTCTCTAAAATGTAATATTCTCTCTAAAATGTAATGTTCTCTTGTTGGGGTTTTCTTGGGGTCTCTGGAGGCAGCCTTCCTTTCAGTTCAGTAATCACCACATGAATAGCCAGGGGTTAAAGTCCAAATCCTTTATTGTCTCTTTCCAAGTCTTGTCTCCTTTCCTACAGTCCAGTTAGCTTTCTTATAGTCCAGATCCTTTATTATCTCCTTGCTGGGGTTGGGCAGCTTTCTGGAGAGCCTTTCAGTCTGGCCTTGGTTCTGAGACCTTGAGCTCCTGCCTGCCTACTCCGGCTTCTGAATCTCTTCTGAATCCAGGTTGAGGCTCCTCTCTTATTAAAGATGTGAATCTTGTAGAACTATAGTAGGTACTAAGTACATGTACTGAATTAGAGAACTGTTAAGCACCATGCTAAATTACATATTTGTCTCTATCAATTCCACTGACTTAGCACCTTGTTTCAAGTTCTGGCCCATAACAATTTCCTTGGATTCTTCTTGCAATATTTTAGCAAGTTTCTAATTGAATAGAAATTAGACTAAATGTTGGAAGCACTCCTCCTTTGTAAAGCTTCAGCCTGTAAGAACAAAAAAACAATTAAACTTCACATTAGTTATGTTCCATGAAAAAATTGCTATGTAAGTTGAATTTTTATAATTATTTTTCATGCAGAAATATTACTTTGTCCATTCAGGGAACTCCCAGTAATCAAACTCAACCAATGCAGACAATTGCTCTGCAAATTAAAATCTAAGTGAGTTGTAAGAGTCATAGAGTTTTTAAGTGGCTTACCCAGAATTATACATGAGGTATCAAAGGTAGTGTTAAGGTATCAAGTATATATTATGGTGTTGCCTCTGAAAAAAATTCAGGTTCACACAGTGTCTAACCCAAGCAATGGCATTTTAATGGGAATTACACACTTCATAGGCAGATCAAGCTCCCTGAAGGATTCAGCAGCCCAGCAAAGCAAGAAAGGATTTTTACAATCAATGGTACTGATTACATTACAAGATATGTAAATTTTGAGATTATAGGAAGAGTTTATTAATATGGGGAGGGCCTAAAGTCTTGGTGGAACTACACATATGATTACCCAGAATGCATTCAGAAGAATCCACTAAAGGAGAGGATATTAATTTATGGGGATATTAATTTATGATAATGATATTTTAATTAGCTTCCCTTTGTCATAAGTTCACCCAAAAGAGAGCAAAGGAGAGTGTACAGGTGCTATGTCAGGGGAAAGAGTAATTAAGTTTGTGGTTTAATGTTTTGGTCTACATCCTGTTGGTACTACTTGCTTATTGGTTGATTTCTATAGTATGTCTAGACATGATAGATGATGGAATTATAGACCATGTAGACCTATATCTGTACCTGGCAGCTAGTGATTGAGGATTTCTGTGGGAGTTAGGCTGGGGAGGAGGCAGTTCTGAGGGGGGGGAAAGACAGAGAGAGACAGAGAAAGAGGGGGGAAGAGAGGGAGGGAGGGAGACAGAGAATCAGGAAGATGTGAATTCAAAGTCCACCTCTGATGTTTAACTACCTATAGAAAACTGGACAATCCACTTAATGACTCTAAATCTGAACCATTTTTGAAGATTTATCTATTCAATTATAATGGCCTATGTCTGAGTTGATAGAAAGAATTCCCATAACAGCAAATAGGCACTTTATTCAATATACTGAAGTTATGCACATTTTCATATATAAAATCCTTGGTTCTGAGACCTTGAGCTCCTGCCTGCCTACTCTGGCTTCTGAATCTCCCCAACCAAATCCAGGTTGAGGCTCCTCTCTTATTAAAGATGTGAATCTTTACTGAAAGTATTTCTGGAGAACAGAGGTTAGAATGTGATTCCACAATAAGTTGTCTCCTCAAGGAATTAAATGAGGTTGGACTAAGAAGAATTACCAAATCTCAGAGTTCATAGAGTAAAACCCACACTCTTATTAATTCCCATTACAATATCCCCCTTCCCAGAGTAGTCATCAAACTTCTATTTGAAGAACTCCAATGATTAGGAGATTCACTATATTCCAAGGCTCTCCATTTACATTGGCATCTAGAGATGTTAAGGAAATACTATGGGATAGGAATTAAATTTAATTGCTATTAAAATTTCCCTTTTGCTTCTACAGAGAAGGCAAGAACTGCCAGAGAGAACACTGACCCAATAATGGTGACAGGGATTCTGGGAGAGTCAGCTATTCTACCTGCAGAAATACCAACCGGAAAGAAACTTGCAAACATTAACTGGTCTTCCCGGACACCTGTTGCTGTTGTACAGCCAGATCCAAGAACATCATTCAAGCTCATTATAACCCATCAAAATTTTGTGGGACGACTGAATGTCACATCCTTGAATTATGATTTAAAGATTAGCCCCCTGAAGATGGAGGATGCAGGAAGCTACAGAGCTGACATAAATCTTCAGACCGGTACAGCTACCACCACCATCACCAAGAACTATTCGCTGCATGTCTACAGTAAGACTATAGTTGTGGACTGATAGAATATTTGGGCTGAGAGAAAACAGAAGCCCACTAGTCCAACCTCTCATTTTTCATCCAAGGAAATTGAGGCCCAAAAGAAGTGAGGTGATTTGTCTAAGGTTACATACGTAGAGGCAAAAATAAAAAAGAAATGGGATTATATGATTTGGCTCTCTCTTGTTCCACTGGGTTATTTTTCAAATTATTCTTCAAAAGAATGCTAAACTTTTCATTCAAATGTTTCAGTGGCTATTAGTAAGAGACCTTGGCACTATACTAGAGAGTCTAGGGAAAAGAAGGTTAGGGAAAGCATAGGTCTTGTCTTCAGGAAGGTACGGCTTTTGTCCTTTTATTTCTCCCTATTGGTTCTTTCCCATTTACCTATAAACATGCTCATATTTCCCTAACCTAAAAAAATTTTTTTTCATACAACCACACTTTCCTTAATTCTTGTACTTATCCAGCTATTATTTTATTAGTCTCTTACCATCTGTTGCTAAACCTCTGAAAAAATGTTGTCTATATTCAATGGCTCTTCTTTGTTATTACTTAGCTTTTCAATCCAATGATAGTGAAAACTATTCCCTCTGATTCAATGACCTTATAAATACCAGATTTTGTGGCTTTTTTCAGTTTTCTTCCTCCAAGAAATCCCTGCAATATATAGTGTTGTTGATCATTTCTATGACCCTAAAATTTCCTCTTACTAGGTATTTTCTACTCCCTTGTCTTCAAAGATAATATTTTTTCTGATTTCCTCTTACTTCCCTAAATTCTACTCTGTTCTCTTCAGTAACTTTCCTTATTATTCTTCACCTTTCAGTAATCATTCCCCAAAGTTCTGTCCTTAGTCCTATTCTGTCCCTATCTATACTTTTTCCACTTGGTAACTTCATTCATTATCACTTTGAAGAAAATGGTTCCCAAGTCTTTATCTGATTGCTTTGGCTTTAGATTACTTTAACAAGAATGTTTCTCAAGACTGACTTTTGAAGAATTCAAAACTGGAAATATTAAAAAAAAAAATTAAAAAGAAAGTGGTTTCACTATAGACTCATTGTTGTATTGTTCCATTTTATAGGAAGACTGGCACCACCAAAAATTACTCAGAATTCCATAATCTCTAAGAACAACACCTGTAATATTACTCTGACATGCTTCGTAGAGGAGGGAGGAGAAGCTGTGAAGTACCAGTGGACCCCTCTGGAAGGACCAGCCATTGAGTCTAATGGGAAATCTAGTCTTTTCATTTACCGAAGACCTGAGGATGCTCACATAAATTATACCTGTACAGTCACAAACCCTGTCAGCAACAATTCTGAATCCATACTTGTTCATCTCTGTGCAGGTAATCATCTGTCTCTCCCAAAAGTCTCAGAAAACACACTCAGGAACTATAGAAAGTAGGCTTCAGAAGATCTTCAAGATAGATTCTAATGAAGATAGGAATCAAATGTAATCAGGATTATAAGCCTCTTTCAGTTAATTTAATTCAACAAATTTATTAAGGCCTACTATATATTTTGTTTATTACATATATTAAAAAAAAGAAAGAAAAAAGGAAAAAGGACATATAGTCCCTGTTATACTAACATTTAAACTAATACATATAACTATAATAAAATTATATGAAAAGTACTTTAAGGAGGTATAAAGGAAAGGCTGGCCAGGAATTCCAAATCTAGCTTCAGATATTCACAAGTTGTGTGACACGATCAAATAATTTAATCTCTATTTGCCCCCATTTCTCATCTATAAAAGAGAAGATATATTAGAGAAGGAAATGATAAACCACTCCACTATCTTTTCCAAAAAAACACATGGACAGAAACCAAAGGAAACACCCAGAGTTGGACAATACTGAACAAATAAACAATAAATACCCAATTACTATTTGTTACCTTCCATATGCATATGTGACCTGGGAATCTCTGTTGCCCCCATTTATTTATTACTCACTAAATGTGAGTAATAGAGAGGGTACATTGCATAGGTATAAAGGAGTTCCAGATGAGTAATTCTTCTATCAATGTAGGTTAGAACATTCTCTCAAATTTAGAGTCTTGCAGAATCGCCTAGGACAATAAAAAATCAAGTGACTTATGCTGGTCACACAACCAATCAATCAATCATTAGGTATTTATTAAACACACACTATATGCTGGGTACCATGTTAAGTGCTGGAGATACAAAGAAAAAGAGGGTGGGGAATAATTCCTGGCCTTAAGTCATTTATAATCTAACAGGGGAGACAACACATACAAATTATTGCATTTAAATCCAGGTCTTCATATCTTCAATGACAGCTTTTTATCTATTATACCATACTACTTCTCTGATATAAGAAGCTATACAATTCTATTTAGTATCTATATTCATGTTCTATATTATTATACTTTGAGTTATATTTTAAGATTCCTCTGAATGAACTCTGGGTAGGAGCATAATTAGGATAAGAAAGACAATAAGCTTTTTAAGGATAGCCCCAAGATTGAATTTAGCCTGTGTGAGTTCAGTGTACATAGTATTGACCATGGGTTACACTCTGAAATCATTGCATATGTACATATTATATCCCCCAGTAGTTCAGTACCTGGCATCAATTTAGCATAGTAAGTACTTCATCAATTCTTATTGAACTGAATTAAGTGAGGGACAATGTTTTAAGAAAGCAATGGCACAGGCTTGAATATTGCTTTAATTTTTCCTACCTTGGGAGTTGGTAGGCTAGCTCTCAGTGACCATTGGGGGAGGGGTTGGCAACTGTTAAAATATAAAGACAGCATTTGAACCCAGCTTCTAAAGGTTCCAAACACAACTTTCTCTCCAGTACTACATCATTCTGCTTGTCAGGAGGAAAAAGAGAAAAGACATTACAGACACAAAGAACAAAGGGGGAAGTGGGAGTAGGACAGAAAAAGGTGAGGGTGGGAAGGCATAAAAGCACACGGGAATATTCAAGAGATAGAAGATTTATCCCATTTAATAGAGAGTAGAATACATAGAGGGGAGATAAGTCTTGCAAAATAGAGAGGTGGGGCAGATTGTAGAGGATCTTGAATTCCAGGTAAAGGAATATGAATTTTATTTAGTAATTAATAGGGAGCCACTCTAGATTTTTGAATAAGGGAGTGACATGATTAATGTGAATAAAGATGAAAAATAAAATTTGTAATCTAGATTTCAGGAGAGCAGAATCATATTCTCCATAAGAAACTTCATTCCCAATCTCCCTGGGGAAGGATCTTTCTAGGATTTTAAGTAAGACATGACACTGGCAAAGAGTTAGTACACTCACCCCCTAGGTCTGTTCAATAAGGAGTCATTTTTTTTTTCATTGTTGTTGTTGTTGTTGTTGCTTTGTTTTGGATTTTTATTATTATTATTCAGGAAGTTTCCCTGCCACTTGTTTCCTCTTCTTTCAGAAACAACATCACTTTCTAGTCTCCGCTGGTCAATCCCCATACTTTCTGGCATAGTACTTATTCCAGTTGGGATATGGTTTTATCTGCAATACAAGAAAAAAAAAGGTATAAGGTTCTGGGGAGGGAGGAAGAACCATATTCTTTTCTTTCTTGGTTTAAATTTTGGCTTCCTTCCTTACTTTTCCAAACTGTTGACTCTCTCATGCATACCTCTCATTTATTTTCTCATTTTTTCTTCTACTTCTCTTATTTGCCTTTTAAAATCTTTTATGAGCATTTCCTAGTAGTCTCTTTGAGCTTGAGATCAATTCAAATCACTTTTTGAGATTTCTTCTGTGGACATTTTGTTTTCATCAGAATTTGTTTTGCTCTGCTCTGTCACATAGTAGCTTTCTGTGGCCAAAGTTCTTTTCTGTTTTTTGTTAATTTTCTTTCCTTTCCTTTTAATATTTACTTTTTTCACTTTTATGGTTGATCTCTGCTCCTGGGATAAAGGAGGTACTGTCCCAAGCTTCCTGTGCAGCTCTGAGCCTTGGCTTTGAGCACAAAAGCCCTTTGTGTTGTAGAGAATTGCTTTGCCTGCTAATTTCAGGAAACAGCCTGATTTCTCAGATTTTGCCTTCTGAGCTGGAACTGGAAACTGCCCCACTGGTATGTTCCTCTACTAAGCTAGGCGTGAGGGTCTTAGTTGCTGATTTGTTAAGATACTCTTGCCATCTCACCCTTTTAACCCCAGTGAGATTAACTTTTCTTGAAGTCCTTCTAATCTATCTTGAGCTGGAGAGTGGTATAGACACATTTTATTATTCTCTGAATCACTGATCTAGTTAAGTGGCCAGCAAGGTGATACAGTGGTTAGACCAAAGGGACTGAAGTCAAGAAAGACTGAATTCAAGTCCAGCCTCAAATGTTTACTAACTATATGTAACATGCCCTCCTGGCAGTTACAATTACTAATCTGCCCTAGGTCCAACAGAGTACCTTTGACCACTGACCTTTGCAGTGTCAACTCTATCCGACTTGCCTCCTCTGAGGCCTTCAAAGGTCTCTGGCCACGATCTCTTGAATCTATAGTTTAACAGCCAGTAGCACGCTCAAGAACAGCCATGTGTAATCTTAAAAGTCTTTATTATACCTACTCACATAATGCCCTGACTTAATTCTCTGACTTGTTAGCTCCCTAGTGAACATCTGGTCTGAAGACCCACATGTTCTCTCCCAAACTCCTTACCTCTGGGCTATCCATCAGCTTGGCTTGGCTTAGGGAGCCAGATTAAAAAGAATGACTACTGTCTGCAGTGGGTTTATAAAGGGCCTGTGAAGCCACACACACAGCCAACCAGCGAGAGAGCCGTCACCCATTACGAAGCTATCTCAATATGGACAGGATCCCACCCACAGGGCAGTCCTATATCCACAGAGATTACTTCTGGTCCACTCAAATCTCCTGTTGGGCTGTGGCGCCGCCCATTTAAAGGGCCCTTATAATTCCCTTCTCTTGTTTTTCAGGAACCTCATCCTTACAACTATATGATCCTGGGCAAGTCACTTAACCACTTTGCCTCAGTTTTTTCATCTGTAAATGAAAAGGAAATAATAGCACCTACCTCTCAGGATTGTTGTGAGCACTGAATGAGATAATAATTATAAAGTGCTCAGTGCTGTGCCTGGCACATAGTAAGCACTATATTAATGTTATTAATAATATTATCTTAATATTATTAATGATAAGCATTATATTCATATTACTATTATTATCCTTATGTTCCTCAATTGTATCAAAAAAGAAAAATACTTCATAGGCTAATTATATGTTTTCAAGAACTGTGACCAACTTTGGGAAGAAAAATAGAACTTTCTGAAAGATTCTTACCAATTTCTATGCTAAGAATTTAAATATAAATGTTTACAGTATTCTTAGTTCATTTAGATCTTTTCTTTGTTTAATATTTGTGTTCAGCCTGGTACTGGCTTTGGGGTCAGTTTTTGAGAGAAATTAACCAAATTATGACATGCTTAGTAAAAGGGGATGGGAACAAAACAAGTTATATTTGTCATCAGATAGAGAGATGACCCCACCCCACCCCCCAAAAAAAAGTGTTACAGGTCAGAGCATGAGACCTATGAGTTCAGATTTGCTTCCTCAGATTTCTAGCCTCAGATTTCTTCTAAATGAATTAAGGTTAATAACATTATTCAACCTAACAGGTAATGAGGAATGTTTTCCCTAAATCTTAAAATGTTACAAAGATACGTTATTTTGATGATTAAGATGTCACACTATTATGTCTGTGATAGACCTTATAATACTACCAACTCTAATCAAAATGAACTCTGAAAACATCCCATATGACCTAACCTAAGAAAAAGAAGGGCAGCTAGATGACACAGGAAATAAAACACCAGCCCTGGAGTTAGGAGGACCTGAATCTAGCTCACACATTTACTAACTATGTGACCATGGGCAATTTACTTAATGCTATTTTCTTCAATTTCCTCATCTATAAAATGAACTGGAAAAGGAAAAAAAGCAAACTAATCCAGTATCTTTGCCAAGAAAACCCCAAATTGGTCACAGAAAGTCAGATACAAGTAATCAACATAACAAGAAGAAGATATATTTAAACATTAACATACAATAGTGCAGTATACTGGAAAAATTGCTGGACTTGGAGATAGAAATACTGGGTTTGAATTTCAGGTTTGGAATTTAATAACTAACCATAGACAAGTTTTCTCTAGATCTCAGTTTTCATATCTGTACAATGTGGGTGTTGCCCAAATCACAAGATTACTTGTAATAAAGTGCTTTCTAGGTACTATTTTTAATAAATGCATGTGTTATTACTTTGACCACTGGGGGCACTGATGGCTATGTGTCTGACTATTGGTGATAAAAGTCAGAAAATGATAGTCCCCCACTCCTCCCCCCACTCCCACCCTTCTCCATCACCAGTGATTCTCTACTGCTCCCAGCACAATAGGTCACTCTTCGATATCCATTAAGATCTCTATAGCTCCTAGAATTGTGTCCCTCAGCTGCATAGTTTCTTCTCTATCAGGTTTCTTTGTCTAATCTAGGGGTATGGGAAATAACTTAATCCAATTAGACTCTTGGCTCAGTCTGCCTCTACTCACTGAGAAACTCAACCTTCTTTTTGGGAGAAATCACCTTTCTTTTCTGGGCATCCATTCTCTTACCTATAAAAAATAATGGGGTGATTCTCCAATTGATAAATGGTCAAAGGATATGAACAATTTTCAGATAAAGAAATTGAAACTATTTCTAGCCATATGAAAAGATGCTCCAAGTCATTATTAATCAACAATGCAAATTAAGAAATGCAAATCAGAAGTGCAAATTAAGACAACTCTGAGATACCATTACACAGCTCTCAGATTGGCTAGGATGACAGGAAAAGATAATGAGAAATATTGGAGGGGATGTGGAAAAACTGGTACACTGATGCATTGTTGGTGGAGTTGTAAATACATCCAGCCATTCTGAAGAGCAATTTGGAACTATGCTCAAAGAGTTATTAAACTATGCATACCTTTCGATCCAACAGCATTACTACTGGGTTTATATCCCAAAGAGATCTTAAAGAAGGGAAAGGGACCTGTATATGCAAAAATGCTTATGGCAGCCCTCTTTGTAGTGGCCAGAAACTGAAAATTGAATGGATGCCCATCAATTGGAGAATGGCTAAATAAATTCTAGTATATGAATGTTATGGAATAGTATTGTTCTGTAAGAAATGACCAGCAGGATGATTTCAGAAAGGCTTGGAGAGACTTACATGAACTGATGCTGAGTGAAATGAGCAGGACCAGGATTATACACTTCAACAACAATATTATATAATCATTAATTCTGATGAATGTAGCTCTTTTCAACAATGAGATGAACCAAATCAGTTCCATTTGTTCAATAATGAAAAGAACCAACTATACCCGGTGAAAGAACTCTGGGAAATGAGTGTGAACCACAACATAAAATTTCCACTCCCTCTGTTTTTGTCCACTTGCATTTTTTATTTCCTTTTCAGGTTAATTTTACCTTATTTCTAAATGCGATTTTTCTTTTGCAGCAAAATAACTGTATGTATATGTGTGTGTGTGTGTGTGTGTGTATATATATATATATTTATATATATATATATGTGTGTGTGTGTGTGTGTGTGTGTGTGTGTGTGTGTGTTGTATTTAACATATACTTTAACATATTTAACATGTATAGGTGTACCTGCCATCTGGGGGAGGGGATGGGGGGAAGGAGGGGGAAAATTGGAACAGAAGATTTTGCAAGGGTCAATGCTGAAAAATTATCCATGCATATATCTTGTAAACAAAAAGCTATAATAATAATTTTAAAAAGTAGATCTGAAAAAAAAGTGATGGGACATTTGAATATTTCTAAGGCTTCTACTAGGCTCTAACATGCTATGGTTCTGTGAATTTGCTATATTGTAGATGCTGATTCATCACCCATTTCCCAGATCCTAAGCACAAAAGATATTCCAGTTGCAGATAACCGAGTCTATGATGAAATCATCATGCCCACTGTAAGTTTAACTTGATCTCTCTCTACTGTGACCTGGGTGAGGAGATTTGTGCTAGAGATTTTGACCATGAGGTTAAAAAAAATCCTTTCCTTCCCATGTCCTTGTCTCTGCACTGAGCCAATGAAATTGGTAGAACTGAGCCTGGGAGATGTCTACCTTGGTGAAAATAAGACCTAGGAAGACACAAGGAAAGAAATAAGGGGAAATCATGGGCTGATATTCCATACTAACCTGAGAATTGTGACTCATGGTAATCTTTTACAGGCAATTGTTTCTAATCCTCAGAAGAAAGAATCCCTAAATACAATTTATTACACAGTGCAGAACCCCAAAAAGGTAAGTATCTTTCAGTAAAATTTCATTTGGGGCTTATTGTTTCCTCTAAGGTTGGCCTAGAGGGTTCTAAGGCCCTTCTGTCTGGATCTTCCCTCAAGCAAGAGAAAGTCTGTGTGTCCCCAAAGACAACTCCAGTTTAACCCTCATAAGCCACACCTTGCATGCAGCTGTGACTTCCTCCCTGCTCTAAAAGCTGCTTCAGTAGCTTTTGACAAAAAAATCCACTGGACACATTTAATCCCCAAAACTTACACACCCACACTCATCTATACACTCACACCTGCAATTCTGTTTCCTATGTCACTTGTGGTAGAATCTTCTATCACATAACTTCCTTATTCAATAAATACCAGTGGTTCAATATAAAATCCATTGGCTTTTAAAGACTTTCATAAGCTGGCCCTTTCCTAACTTTCTGGTCTTAGGTTTTCCTCCATTATACTCTACAATCCAGTACCACTGACCCCCTTCACACAATACTCCATTTCCTTAGTTCATGCATTCTCATAGGCTGTTCTCCATGCATGAAATTCTATCCTCATCTCTACCTCCTGGTTTCCCTGGCTTCCTTCAAGTCTCTGCTAAAACTCATCCTTTACAAATAGCTTTTTCCATTCCTTCTTTACACTAGTTCCTTCCCTCTGAAATAACCTCTAGCTTATCTTGTCCATATTTTTTTATCCACAGTTATTTGCAAATTGCTCTTTGCCACATTAGATTGTAAGCTCCTTGAGAACAAGTTTGTCTTGTTTTGTATTCCTAGCATTTAGCATGGTGCATTGCACACAATTATCAATGATACTTATAATTTTGTTAACCACTAAATAATCAGTGTGAATGTATTACTAAGGCCACTGATTAATAGAAGGCTCCTCAATGGCACCATACTAGAAATTTATAAGAGGAGGACAAAAAGTATCTCCTCCCCTTCCATTGTGGCAATAGGAGAGATAAGGAATGAAGAAACCCTAATACTTCATCTGAGATACATAGCAAAATCATCTACTATACCCCACCTCCCCCATCTCACTCCTCTTGTTATAGTTTAAAGTTACAGATCTCCCCTTAGGGAGCTTTAATAGTCAAGAAATCATATGTGATGCAGAAGGGATCCATCCTAAGGATGGACAATATTAGTTCCCCTTTTTGGAGGGAGAAAGACCCTAAGGCTAAAACTGATATCTGGCTAGCTTTGGCCTGCTTTCTATGACTGTTGTAGTTTTCTGATTCCAGTTTAATGTTAATATGCTTTTTATTCTTTCCTCTTTTATAGGTGCAAAATTCTTAGTCATCTACTACCAAACTTCTTGGGACCTCTCTCAATGAGTCTGTGATGGAGATGACAGAAAGGCTTATTCTCTTACCAGAAGTGGACGTTTGATGGCAGGAAGACTTCAGCCTGTTGGTTCAGGCCTTGTCCTGGTCAATGAGGCAAATTCAGGAAAAGAAAGGCGAAAGTATTTTATTCGCACACCAAGGCAGCAAGCAGTGAGAGTACAGGCAGCTCCATTTCAAACTAAGCTGCTTTTATACACTGGAGTAATAACTTCCACATAAGAGCAAAAGTATGCTAATTGGTGATACAGTACCATAATTGGACCTATATCATTCCTCTGTCTTCAATTGCATCAAATGCATCTGGACTGCCTGCTCTGTAAGGGTAGGTCTTGAGAGGAGTACCTTACACTGGGGAAGACACTGTAAACAGAAGCAACATACAAATCCCATAACAAAACACCTGAAAAGGTGTTTTCAGCCATGAGAGATCAGGGAACCAAGAAGTTAACTATGCCCACAGGGAACAGTGTTTTTTCCCTCTCCTCCTGGAACTTAATCCAAGCATTTTGTATCAAACCTAAATGGACATTAATGTTATTGGAGTCATCAGGAACCCATGTGCAGCACTCCTGACCTTCAAGGACACATACCCATTCCATTTCTGCCAGGAGGTAATCCGGAGCTCAACTGTTCTGTAATTCCATGTCTTCAAGGGTATAGACCTCTGCAACATGTTCCTCCACAGCATCTTAACACAAGTCTGTAAAAATTCATTCATTCTGTCGAAGAATGCTAAATTGTGTCAACAGGATGGAAACGGTACTTTCAGATTCTCCCTCTAAAGGAGGAACGGGAGGGCTGCATGTTTACTCTGCAAATAGGTGCTAAGAAGCAGGCTAGGTGCCTGGAGACCAAAAAGAACTCTTCCCATTCCTTGATGTTCCTGACATTCTGGGGGACACTAATAATAACCTTTGTTGTGACACAAGAAATAAAGTCCCCATGGGGCTATCCCAAAAAACCTACTTGTGTGTGCCTGGCCTTCCAACTCAAGACATTCTCAGAAGGCCATCCCATCCTCAGAGTCACCTTCTGTTTTAGGGTTAAATATAGTTACATCCTATTTGGCACTCCATTTCCTGCCCTTGTGTCTTGTTTTGCTCATATAACACAGTACCAGTGGCCCAGTTACATAGCTCAATCCCAAGGGAGGCCAGAATTGTGAAAGGTTACACAATCTTATTCCAGCTAAAGGTAAATGAGTGAGAGAAATCATTTTGCCAATCCCTAGCAAGACAATTTGACATTTTGTTTAAGTTTGCCTTAATGATTGCAAAAGTATATCATGCAAATAAGTCCTAGACATTGGATCCCATGTCTCCCAGGGGTATCTCTTCCCCCAAAACCAAAAGGACATGTGCATGTCCCAGTTGGTCCAGTTAAAGGCATAGCTGACATTTTGCATCGGACATATGTAAGTGTTGGGTCTCCTATTCCCCCATCCCCAAGGCCATAAAGAAGGGCATGAAGGGAAGAAAACAAACACGTGGTAAAATTGCAGAAGAAATATTAGGTCCTAATTATCAGAGTCAAAAAAACCAGGTGACCCAGAACCATTGATTGGGTTTAACTAAGTCCAGGGTGATCAGCATTGGGCTGATGTCAATCACAACAGGATTCATATGGGAGTGATGTACCTAGGTTATTAACTTGGCAACCTTGATGGTAGTATGTCTTTTCAGCAGGATCTGGAATGGTCCATTCCAAAGGACTGGAGATTGTATGTCTTCCTGAAGCTGCAAATCCATACTTGGTCTCCTCACTCAAATGAATATATCAACTTTTTCAAAAGGAGAATTTATGTCAAGGTTGAAAGAGAGCTGGAAAGAGATCACACTCCTTATCAGGTTTTCACTCTCTGGCCAGATTCAGGCTCGGAAGGTCCAAGCACATGTTGTAGTAGGTAGTCTCCTGAACAGAATTTCAAAAGATTAACAACCCACCATTCTGCCTATGTATTAGAACAATACAAGGAGAAGCTATTTTACTGTGTTTCTTGGCATAATTTTCCAAAAAGGATCTTGACTTCCCTATTTAGCTGCTCAGCTCCCCCTGATGATTGTATATACAGGTTCCCAAAACACTTAGAGAGTTGTTTAGTTATTTCTGTGGTAAAGTATAGACCCCAGTCAGTGTCAACAGTACATGGCAGGCCAAATCTTTTTGTTTTGTTTTTTTTGCTGAGGCAATTGGGGTTAAATGACTCGCTCAGGGTCACACAGCTAGGGAGTGTTAAGCGTCTGAGACCAGATTTGAACTCAGATCCTACTGACTTCAGCATTGGGGTTTTATCCATTGTGCCACCTAGTTACTCCTGGTATTAAGCTCTTGATCAGACACATTCCCTAGCAAGTGTATCACTTAAAAGGCTTAATTGTTCTTTGCATATCAACACATATCTGGGGCCTGCAGACCTCAACAATTCAATAAAGTCAATCTGCAAGTGTTCACATGGTAGGGCACCCTATTTTCTCCCCCTTTTGTCATAGCTTTCCTCCTCAAGGAGCTGATTGGTTGAAAAGAAAGGCAACTAGACACTACACAATAAGCCTCTACATAAACACCAGGGGAAGATTATAACCAGCAAGCTTGTAGTACAAAGACCTCAGTTCCTAAATGGGCCAAGGCAGACAACCGTTGAAACAGGAGGTATACTAATTATTTAGCCATGATGAGTCCTTCATCTGACATGATCGATATTCTGTCTTGCAGAAGGGTTTCATGTCTTGTCACAAGATATCAATTTGAGCATCTGTGACTAAGTAGTTATTTGGTGTGCTAGCAAATAGCATAAGCAGTAATTTTAGCAGATCTGAAAGACTCTATTTTGGCCATTTTGTCTACACACTGGTTGCCAACTTCAAAAAGTGACCATTAGAAAGATAGCTCTAGACTAATTTCAGAAAAGCCTGAAAAGATTACATGAACTGATGCTAAGTGAAGTGTGCAGAACCAGGAGATCATTGTACACAGTAACAAAATTATGTAATGATCCAACTGTGATGGAACTGGTCCTTTTAAACAATGAGATGATTCAAGGCAATTCCAATAAATTTTTGATGGAAAGTGTCATATAAAGCCAGAGAGAGATATCAGACTGAATGCCCATCAAAGTATAGTATTATCACTTTTGTTGCTGTTATTGTTGTTTATTTGCTTGATTTTTTTTCTCCTTTTGATCTGAATTTTTTGTGCAGTATGACAGATATAGAAATATGTTCAGAAGAATTGCACATGTTTATATCAAGTTGCTATTTTGGGAAATGGGAAAGGAGAAAGAGGGAGAAAAAATTTGGAGTACAAGGTTTTGCAAATCTTGAAAACTAACTCTACAAGTATTTGGAAAAATAAAATACTATTTAAAAATAAAATAAAATTAACAGAGAAAGAAAGAAGAAAGAAAGAAAGAAAGAAAGAAAGAAAGAAAGAAAGAAGAAAGAAAGAAAGAAGAAAGAAAGAAAGAAAGAAAGAAAGAAAGAAAGAAAGAAAGAAAGAAAGAAAGAAGAAAGAAAGAAAGAAAGAAAGAAAGAAAGAAAGAAAGGAAAGAAAGAAAGAAAAGAAAGGAAAGAAAAGAAAGAAAGAAAGGAAAGAAAGAAAGAAAGGAAAGGAAAGAAAGAAGAAAGAAAGAAAGAAAGAAAAGAAAGGAAAGAAAGAAAGAAAGGAAAGGAAAGAAAGGAAAGAAAGAAAGAAAGAAGAAAGAAAGAAAGAAAGAAAGAAAGAAAGAAAGAAGAAAAGAAAGAAAGAAAGAAAAGAAAGAAAGAAAGAAAGAAAGAAAGAAAGAAAGAAAAGAAAGAAAGAAAGAAAAGAAAGAAAGAAAGAAAGAAAGAAAGAAAGAAAGAAAGAAAGAAAGAAAGAAAGAAAGAAAGAAAGAAAGAAAGAAAGAAAGAAAGAAAGAAAGAAAGAAAGAAAGAAAGAAAGAAAAGAAAGAAAGAAAGAAAGAAAGAAAGAAAAGAAAAGAAAGAAAGAGGAAAGAAAGAAAGAAAGATGGCTCTTTGAGCAAGATAGCCTGAAGGAGTTAGCCAATAAGGAAGGCACCATTTGCAGTGATAGAGACATAATGCTTCCACAAAGCACCAGTACTGTTAAAGACCCACAGATATTTTGGAATCAGTATAAATGTTCACATGGAGTCTCAGAGCCTGCTAGCATTCCCTGGTCAGCACTATCCACTCAAATCTTGTACCTCAAGTTCATTATGCAATGTAACTTCCCACTCAAAAACTGGGGGATACAACCATTCCCCTAGTTACTCATATCCTATTTTCCTTTTTTTTATATCTCTTTTTAAAATTAATTTTATAATTGTAATTTTTTGACAGTATATATGCATGAGTAATTTTTTTTATAACATTATCCCTTGTATTCATTTCTTCTAGATTTTCCCCCTCCCTCCTCTACTCCCTACCCTAGATGACAGGCAATCCCATACATTTTACATGTGTTACAGTATAACCTAGATACAATATGTGTGTAAATCCAATTTTCTTGTTGCACGTTAGTATT